>NW_025214191.1:39169-40122 GCF_004010195.1 Chiloscyllium plagiosum | reverse complement strand
TGCACAAAGCTATATTGACTATCCCTAATCAGTCCTTGCCTTTCCAAAAACATGTATATCCTGTCCCTCAGGATTCGCTCCAACAACTTGCCCACCACCAACATCAGGCTCACTGGTCTATAATTGTCTGGCTTGTCCTTACCACCTTTCTTAAACAGTGGCACCACGTTAGTCAACCTCCAGTCTTCCGGAACCTCACCTATGACTATTGATGATACAAATATCTCAGTAAGAGGCCCAGCAACCAGTTTCCTAGCTTCCCACAGAGTTCTAGGGTACACCTGATCAGGTCCTGAGGATTTATCTACTTTTATGCATTCCAAGACATTCAGCACTTCCTCCTCTGTAATCTGGACATTTTGCAAGATGTCACCATCTATTTCCCTACAGTCTATATCTTCCATATCCTTTTCCACAGTAAATACTAATGCAAAATATTCATTTAGTATCTCCCCCATCTCCTGTGGCTCTGCACAAAGGCTGCCTTGCTGATCTTTGAGGGGCCCTATTCTCTCCCGAGTTATTCTTTTGTCCTTAATGTATTTGTAAAAACCCTTTGGACTCTCCTTAACTCTATTTGCCAAAGCTATCTCATGTCCCCTTTTTGCCTTCCTGATTTCTCTCAAGTATACTCCTACTGCCTTTATACTCCTTTCAGAATTCACTCGATCTATTCTGTCTATACCTGACATATGCTTCCTTCTTTTTCTTAACCAAACCCTCAATTTCTTTAGTCATCCAGCATTCCCTCAACCTACCAGCCTTTCCTTTCACCCGAACAGGAATATACTTTATCTGGTCTTTCGTTACGTCATTTTCCCATTTTCCAGCCATTCCTTTACCTGCGAACAAGTAGTACTGTCAAAATTAGCCTTTCTCCAGTTTGGAACTTCAACTTTCAGATCTGATCTATTATTTTCCATCACTATTTTAAAACTAATAGAATTATGGTC
>NW_025214191.1:32179-35752 GCF_004010195.1 Chiloscyllium plagiosum | reverse complement strand
ACTTCCTCACTGATCATGCTCCCACTTGCTTCAGTGTCATCTGCAAACTTACTAATCATATCTTGTACATTCTCAACCAAATCATAGATAACAAACAGCAATGGACCAAGCCTCCGGTTTGACAAACATCCTTCCACTCAACCCTCTGCTTCCTACCATCAAGCCAACTGTGTATCCTATTGGCCAGTTCCCCCTGCATTCTACAAGATGTAACCTTTCTGAGCAGCCTGCTATGTGGAACCTTATCAAAGGCCTTACTGAAATCCATAGAGACTACGTCTATCACTCTGCACTCATCAAACGTCCTGATAACTTCATCAAAGGACTCTAAGAAATTTGGGAAGCATGATCTCCCACTCACAAGTCTATGCTGACTGCTCCGAATCGATCTCTGTGTACGTAATGGGTGCAGTCAATGGTATGCTGTCCTTCATTGTAAGATGATTCGAGTACATAAGTAAAGCCATCTTCTGGCTGTTGTAGAGCCATGCTGAGAGAGCATTTGGGGCACTCTGTACAGATTTGATGTCCTTTGTAAGGAATGATTCCCTTACCACAGACGCAGAAGATGGTAACATGAGGATAGAGTGAATAAGCTGAGTGTTTAATATGCAGAGCTGTGAGAGACGAATAAATGGTGATGCTGAAACACGAGGAGTGGCAGCGATCTCTTATTTCCAAAACAGACATTGAAAGGGAGAGAAATACCATACTTTACCCAGGATTGATTGGTTTGATTTATTGTCACGTGTATCTCAGTGCAGGGAAACACTTTGGTTATGAGCAGTGGAGGCAGATCACAGGAAGCATGGCCAGACAGATCATAGGGTGGAAATAGACTTGGACAGTTTAAGGCATACAGGTTACACTGCACGGGACAAGGTCAACATGAACAAGATATCCATTATTTGAACTTAGAGAGTCCATTCATCAGTCTAACGTGACGTTCCTAATAGTTCATATGCCTAAATTAACTATCCCCATGTTATTGTGCAGTCGGCGAGTGAACCCTGTACTGAACGTCAGATTGCTCACAATCCCCAATAGCAGCCACAATACCTTTCATCTGAAACAGGTAGCTTTTCCCAACGGCTTCCGCCCTACATAAAGAACACCAGGCTATCTTCTCGGAGATGGAAGATGCCTTCTTGAGACTTCCCTGCTCACCGCTAGAAAACCACGTTAAATTCCCACATGTGTATCATAAGCAACAGAGCCAAGAGGAACAACGTGGAACAGTCTGTCTGTGCAGCCTCTGCCCCACTTGTTCTTCATGTTAGAGCATCAATTAGGAGACACATAAGACTGTCGATGCTGGAGATCAGAGTAGAGCATCAATTGCTAGAAAAGCACAGCGGGTCAGGCAGCATCCGAGGACCAGGAGAATCGATGTTTTGGGCATAAGACATTCATCAGGAATCAGCAAAAATTTCCTCATTCTGCCACCGTGTAAGTGCATTGAGGTGGGAATGGCCTCCTGCTGTTCCTGTGTAAGTGAGTCAAGGGAGTGATTGGCTTCAAACTCGTCCGATTTGACAGGGCCAAGGGCCTGACTGGTTACCTCTGGTTCCTGTTTGACAGCTCATTGCACTGACCAGTGTGACAATGCTGCAGCTTTAAGAGGTTATTTTGTCCTGGCTTCTTTTAAGAGAGAGATTGAACGATCGTTACCAAGCTGGCTAGTTAAGACCACTTGACTAACAGCTAGGGAGGCCTTGTATTTATTTTAATGCAGCCGGAATGGGTGTGGCCAGCTCTCACAGATTAGGATCTCTAGGTTTTGGTTTCTCAGTAACTTCAGAAACTATTGGGGTCTCCACAGAGTTGGAAGCTTCAGTGAATGTTTCCTGGTTGCTACCCTCTCTGAAATTTCTCTTGATTCTGTTTTTAATTCCTGGATTGGAGAAATGTTTGTGACAATCTGTGTCTAAATATTTCTTTTTGCCAAGGGCTGTGTTTATGGGATTTTCCTATATTGGAACAGTTCATTAGTAATAGTTCCTAGATCTATTATTCTGTTAACTTGTCCAATGGAATTGCGTTATTCTAAATTCCTCTTTCTTTGGTTTCGTTTTCTCTTTCGTGTTTAAATAAATGGTGTTTTGCTTCACACCGAGTAGTTTGACCAGTCACATTGCATCTGGAACAGACACTTTATATTTCCTTTAAAATAAGAAAACATTAGAATCTATGCTACCATCTTCAAATATTTTCGTGGGGCTCTGGTGTGGTCCATCACATTAGACTCCTTCTCTTCCTGAATAATAGGCTGGAGGCACTGAATGGGTTGTCCCTGTTCTTCTCCAATAGTGACAATGGGCTGAACGACTTGCTCAGATTCCTGTGAAACCAGCGTGAGGTGCTGAATGAATTCTTGTTTTACTGTGGCAATGTTCAGCGCCCGCCAGTGCTGTTACATGAATGTTACGGACACGTTAACAGCACAAGTCTCAATGGAGTCTGGATCCTGCTACACACGGACAAAGACCAGTTCAGGAGCTGACGACGGACAAAATGTTCTGAACATTGTGGAATCTTCAGCGACCATCCCCACTTCTGATCTTATGGTGGGGAGGGTGGGAGTGGGGAGACATTGATGAAGTAGCTCAAGATGTTTGTGAAGGGGAAGCTACCCTAAGGATCTCGCACAGAGGTGACCCAGGACTGAGATGTTGAACATCTTCCTTTGTACCATGTTTGACCCCAAACACTGGAGAGGTTACTCTGATTCCCATTAAGATCAGTTTTGCTAAGCTCCTTTCTGTCAACAGAAGGTCACCACTGCCTTGATATCAGGGCCAGTCATTTGTACCTGAACCCTTGTGTCAACCTCTTTTGTTCACATCAATAAGCCATGGTGTAGGAGCAGCAAGTGTTTTCTTCAAACAGGTAGTATTGAATATCAGGATTTCTCTCCTTAAAGGTGTTCGAGGAGCTGGATGACTGAACGTATTTGAAGACGAGGTAGATGGAAATTGACCTGTCAGAGAGTTGAGGGCTATGAAGAGGATTTGAGACGAAGAGCAGATCAGTCATGAACTTAAAGAAGGGCAAGGCAGGCTTGGGGGCGAACAACATGCCCCTGTTTCTGATGTTCTCCCATTCTGTTATTGGAACGTTAGTGGGTGTTATGTTCATGAATGTTCTGTTATTGAATGTTGCAGACAGGCAGATCAGAGGATTTTGTGAGCCATCCCTGAGTGAGGTATGGGGGCTGTATTCACACTGAATCTGGGTGTACAACATGACCAACAAACGAAGCACAAGTTGCAGAGAGTGGAAGCTCTGTGAAGGGAGATGAGGGGCCTCTTTCGTAACCAGCCTGGGTTTTCCAATTACATTTCCCAATTCACTTCAAACCGTGTGGGACAGTACTGAGGGGCTGAATAGTCTCCAGTGTTTCTGTGCAACAGGTTATAGGAGTAAATAGCCTCCATTTGCTCCTGTCCAGCAGGTTTGAGTAGGTGAATGGAACACAGGAACATCGGACTGAGGAGCAGGAGTGGGTCATTAGATACTTTGACCTTTCTCCACGAGGCAAAATTGTAGCTGATCAGGTTGTGGTCTCAGCCC
>NW_025214191.1:21650-32005 GCF_004010195.1 Chiloscyllium plagiosum | reverse complement strand
AGGATTTCTCTCCTTAAGGGTGTTCGAGGAGCTGGATGACTGGACGTATTTGAAGACGAGGTAGATGGAAATGGACCTGTCAGAGAGTTGAGGGCTATGAAGAATTGGATATGAAAGAGGATTTGAGACGAAGAGCAGATCAGTCATGAACTTAAAGAAGGGCAAGGCAGGCTTGTGGGCGAACAACATGCCCCTGTTTCTGATGTTCTCCCATTCTGTTATTGGAATGTTAGTGGGTGTTATGTTCATGAATGTTCTGTTATTGAATGTTGCAGACAGGCAGATCAGAGGATTTTGTGAGACATCCCTGAGTGAGGTATGGGGGCTGTATTCACACTGAATCTGGGTGTACAACATGACCAACAAACGAAGCACAAGTTGCAGAGAGTGGAAGCTCTGTGAAGGGAGATGAGGGGCCTCTTTCGTAACCAGCCTGGGTTTTCCAATTACATTTCCCAATTCACTTCAAACCGTGTGGGACAGTACTGAGGGGCTGAATAGTCTCCAGTGTTTCTGTGCAACAGGTTATAGGAGTAAATAACCTCCATTTGCTCCTGTCCAGCAGGTTTGAGTAGCTGAATGGAACACAGGAACATCGGACTGAGGAGCAGGAGTGGGTCATTAGATACTTTGACCTTTCTCCACGAGGCAAAATTGTAGCTGATCAGGTTGTGGTCTCAGCCCCACTTTCCTGTCTGCGTCCCATTGTGCATGACTCACTTCTTTGTCAAATATTTAACTAACGCAGCTTTCAATCAATGTGAACATAGAGACACGATAACCTTCCACTGAAGAGAATTCCGACTTGAAAGGTCCTTCAGAATTATTCGTCATCCCTCTTACAAAATCAGAGAGTCATGCAGAATGGAAACAGACCCATTAGTCCAATCTGTTCACTCCAATCAGATATCGAATCTGATTTAGTCCCATTTGCCAGCATTTGGCCAATATTCCTCCTGTAATTGTACCCTTCTTGACCACTTCCTATGACTGCACTTACTGTACACACACCACTGTCTGTGTGAAATATTTACCTTCAGGTCCCTTCTAAATCATTTGCCCTCTCCCCTTCAACCTATTCTGTCTTGTTCTGGACTCCCCTATCCTTGGGAGCAGAACATGGCTGTTCAGAATATCCATGCCCCTGATGATTTTATAAACCTCTATAATGTTGCCTCTCAATCTATAACACTCCAGGGGGAAACACCTCAACGTAATCAGCCTCTCCCTATAGCTCAAGCCTCCAGTCCTGGAACATACGTGTAAGTCATTTCTGCAGAAAACCGAGCTGTACGCAGTATTCTTAAAGTGGCCTCACCAACATCCTGTATAGATACAACATACCACCACAACTCCAATATTCAATGCTCTGACTGATTAAGGTAAATGTGCCAAATGTGTTCAGCACCACACTGTCTACCTGCGACTCACTGATACAGGTAATCATGTACGTAAACATCAAAAAGTTAACATGATGGTCGTGCCAGCAGATAGGAGGACCAGTGGTACATTGATCATTATTGAGATTATATTGTGTTGGGAACATGAGCTTAACATGTTAGGAAGTGAAATCAAATCAATGGGTTCAGGGTGGTTAATATACAAAATAACAGATAGCCTGGAGTGAGTTACAATCTGGAATCTAATCAAGGGGTTCAGATTAGATTAGATTACTTGCAGTGTGGAAACAGGCCCTTCGGCCCAACAAGTCCGCACCGACCCGCAACCCACCCAGACCCATTCTCCTACATTTACCCCTTCACCTAACACTACGGGCAATTTAGCATGGCCAATTCACCTAACCTGCACATTTTTGGATTGTGGGAGGAACCCGGAGCACCCGGAGGAAACCCATGCAGACACGGGGTGAATGTGAAAACTCCACACAGTCAGTCGCCTGAGGCGGGAATTGAACCTGGGTCTCTGGTGCTGTGAGGCAGCAGTGCTAACCATTGTGCCACCGTGCCACCCACATACAAATTCTCTTGTATAAAGTGTATTTCTAAGGGTCCAGTTATTGCATATTGACACATCCTTTCTAACACATTTCAGCATGCTCCTGACTTAGATTAGATTACGTACAGTGTGGAAATAGGCCCTTCGGTCCACACTGACACATTCTCCTGCATTTACCCCTGCAAAATTCGAATAACAGATACGCAGGAGTGAGTTACAACCTAGAATCTAATCGAGGGTTTCAGGGTGGTTTATATACAGAATAACAGATAGCCCAAAGTGAGTTACAGCCTGGAATCTAATCGAGGGGTTCAGTGTTGTTTATATACAGAATAGCAGGTAGCCCAGAGTGAGTTACAGCCTGTAATCTAATCGAGGGGGTTCAGCGTTGTTTACATACAGAATAGCAGGTAGCCCAGAGTGAGTTACAGCCTGGAATCTAATCGAGGGATATGTTAACATTTTTATGTGAAATAACTTGTAACTGGGAGTGAGTCACAAAGTTTACTATTGGCCAACTGGTTTCAAATCTTCCTGAAGAAGGGCATGTGCCCGAAACGTCGAATCTTCTGTTCCCTAGATGCTGCCTGACCTGCTGTGCTGTTCCAGCAATAAAGTTTCAGCTTTGATCTCCAGCGTCTGCAGACCTCACTTTCTCCTCACATAAACATAATGCAGTCACAAACTACACAACTTTACTGACTCCCAACTTTTCTAGTTTGAGGACTATCCTCCTCTGTTTTCCCCTTTCACTGAAAGTATTAATATACCTTTTATACTGCACTGCCATTCTGGTGACAGTGCTACCTATCTCTCACTCTCTCGTTTATCTTCAATCCTGTTGAAAGATACTTAAACCAACAGATGCACAAAGTTCCAGAAAGAGTTTTGTTCAATTGCAGGTGCATTATTTTCTATTATTCGTGGACAACACACAATTGAAACCCACAGGAGGTCAGTGTTGGATTTGAGAAACTCTTCAATTTGGGATAAGGCCTAGCCTAGCCTAGCCTGATCAAACGCTGCAAATCTACAATTCAGTGGCTGAGCTCTTTCCGGTTTTGGATATTATGTTTCTCTCAGATATTAGGAGCTTGGAAAGTAAGGCAGACCTTACTGGAATGTCACATTGTCTCTCCGCATTCATTGTAAACAGGTTCTGGGATTTGCATTTTAAGCACCTTCAAAGAGCTGTCTCCATTTCCTATCTCTGCTAGCATCAATAAATAGAAATGGCTTTTTGACACATTGCCCCCTCTCCCTTGCTGAAAGTATTCCTGACACAAATCAGTCAGGCAGACATTTTAGATTTGTCCACAGCCACCATTTTATATCGACAAAACGACGACATTGAGTTTATAAATAAGGAAAAACAAGAGAGACTGGCAACATCAATACAGTTCGAAATTATATAAAACATTGAACACGCACACAGAATCACACACAAACAGACATACACAGACACACAGAATCACTCACACACAGAAATACAGACACCTTCCAGGAGCTGTCTCCATTTCCTACGTTACAAGGGAATTCATGTTATGATGGTGCATTCATGCATGACAAGAAACAGCTTTTGAGACTTTCCCCATTGTGACAGGAATTCAGCCTGGAGATATGTAACAGAACAGAAATGTACCAGCAGCTTTCTGTGTTGCTGCTCTCAATGTAACATTTGGCCGTTTAGTTTATCTTGTCTTCGGTCTAACATCCAGCAAGGATCATTTCACAGATCCAATAACAGATCGCCAGGAGTGAGTTCCAGACTGGAATCTAATTGAGGGGTTTAGGGTTTACGTACAGCATAAGAGATACTCAGGAGTGAGGGACAGATTGGAATCTAATCGAGGGGTTCGGGGTGGTTTGCATACAACATATGAGATTCCCAAGAGTGATAGGACAGACTGGTATCTAATCGAGGGGTTCGGGGTGGTTTATATACGGCAAACCAGATACCCAGGAGTGAGTTACAGCCTGAAATTTAATCGAGGGTTTCAGGGTGGATTACATACAGAATAACAGATAACAAGCAGTGAGTCACAAAATCGCGGAGTCATACAGTAAAAGAGATGTACAGCATGGAAACAGACACTTTGGTCCAACCCGTCTATGCTGACCAGATATCCTAACCTATCTAGTCTCTTTTTCAAGCACTTGGCCCATCTCCCTCCAAACCTTCCCATTCATATACCCATCGAGCTGCATTCTAAATGTTGCAATTGTACAAGCCCCCACCACTTCCTCTGACAGTTCATTCCATTCATGTACCAACCTCTGAGTGAACAACTTGCCCCTTAGGTCTCTTTCATATTTTTCCCCTCTCACACTAAACTTATGCCCTCTAGTTCTGGACTCCCCCACCCCAAGGAAAAGACTTTGTCTATTTACCTTATCTATGCCCCTCATGATTTTATAAACCCCGATAAGGTCACCCCTCAGCCTCTGATGCTCCAGGGAAAACAGCCCCAGCCTATTCAGCCTCTCCCTGTGGCTCAACTCCTCTAACGCTGGCAACCTCCTTGTAAATCTTTTCTGAACCCTTTAAAGTTTCACATCTTTACGATAGGAAGGGGACCAGAATTGCACTCAATATTCCAAGAGTGACCTAACCCATGTCCTGCACAGCCGCAACATGACCTCCCAACTCCTGTACTCGGTACTCTGACCAATAAAGGAAAGCATACAAAACGCCTTCTTCACTATCCTATCTACCTGCATCTCCACTTTCAAGGAGCTATGAACCTGCACTCCAAGGTCTCTTTGTTCAGCAACACTCACTAGGACCTTAGCATTAAATGTAGAAGTCCTGCTAAGATTTGCTTTTCCAAAATGAAGCACCTCGCATTTTTCTGAATTAAACTCCATCTGCCACTTCTCAGCCCATTGGCCCATCTGGTCTAGATCCTGTTGTAATCTGAGGAAACCCTCTTCGATGTCCACTACACCTGCAATTTTGGTGTCATCTGCAAACTTACTAACTGTACCTCTTTTGCTCGCATCCAAATCATTTATGTAAATGACAAAAAGTAGAGGGCCCAGCACCGATCCTTGTGGCATTCCACTAGTCACAAGCCTCCAGTCTGAAAGACAAGCCTCCACCACCACCCTCAGTTTTCTACATTTGAGCCAGTTCTATATCCAAATGGCTACTTTTCCCTGTATTCCATGAGATCGTACCTTGCTAATCAGTCTCCCATGGGCAACCTTGTCGAACGCCTTATTGAAGTCCATATGGATCACATCTATTGCTCTGCCCTCATCAATCTTCTTTATTACTTCTCAAAAAACTCAATCAAGTTTGTGAGACATGATTTCCCATGCACAAAGCCATGTTGACCATCCCGAATCAGTCCTTGCCTTTCCAAGTTCATGTACATCCTGTCCCTCAGGATTCCCTCCAACAACTTGCCCACCGCCGAGGTCAGGCTCACCGGTCTATAGTTCCCTGGCTTGTCTTTGCCACCCTTCTTGAACAGTGGCACCACGTTTGCCAAACTCCAGTCTTCCGGCATCTCACCTGTGACTATCAATGACACAAATATCTCAACAAGAGGCCCGGGAATCACTTCTCGAGCTTCCCACAGAGTTCTCGGGTACACCTTTAACCGTTTGAAGACATCCAGCACTTCCTTCTCTGTATATGTGGACATTTTGCAAGATGTCACCATCGATTCCCCTACAGTCTATATCTTCCATATCGTTTTCCACAGTAAATACTGATGCAAAATATTCATTTAATATCTCCCCCATTTTCTGTGGCTCCACACAAAGGCCGCCTTGCTGATCTTAGAGGGGCCCTATTCTCTCCCTAGTTACCCTTTTTCCTTAATCTATTTGTAAAAACACTTTGGATTCTCCTTGATTCTATTTGCCAGAGCTATCTCATGTCCGCGTTTTGCCCTCCTGATTTCCCTCTTAATTATACTCCAACTTCCTTTATACTCTTCTAAGGATTCACTCGATCTATCCTGGTATGTACGACCGGAGAGGTAGTTGTCACGGTTAATGTCAGAGCTGTTTCAAAGTACTTGGACGACCTCTTGAAGTGTCATCACATTTCCAGCTCGTGGGACTAATGTAGACCGTGCTGTTTTTCTGACGGTGCAGAGTCTATGCTTCTATGAGTACATGGTTGTGCAAGGTCAATCATTGAAAAGCTTAAGACAGAAATCGATGGGTGTCAGAACACTCTATATGTGCAAGGCTAATAAGAGTGAACTTGTAATAGCTTCATTAAGTACGTCAATGGCAAAATAAAGGGAAAAATACGTGAAGGTTCGATACAGTCTATATCCAGAGAATGGAGAATGGAGAAGAGGGAAATGACAGAACTATGCAGCAAATATTTCAGTCATGTCCTTACAGAAGAAAACAAAACATAAAAACAATCTTCCTCGTAATACGAGGAAAGTTGAATCTGGTGAGAGAGAAAAAGGGAATAGAATACAATTACCAAACCAATGTTTTCGAGAAAGTACTTTAACTGAAAGCAGTGGACTGAGAAAAAAACAACAGAGATTTATCAAATGGGAATCATATTTGAGAAACTGACTTTCAGCAAAACTATAGAAAAACAATCAATGCAATACGATTGGATTTTCAGAAAGAGTTTTGATCAAGTCCCAAGCCTACTATGAAAATTGAATCGTATGGGACTGGGGCTAACAGAAGGGCATAGTTTTACAATGGGAGAGCTAACAGGAAACAGTGAGTCGGAATAAATCAATATTTTTGTTAGAGCAGAGGACTCGGGGGTATAGCAGGATGCAGTGCTTGTGCCTTAGCTATTTCAAATACACACCAAACTTTTGTCAGAGGAAATCAAATGCAATATTTCCAATCCTGCTGATGGCATTAATCGATGTCGGATTGTGAGTGGGTGAGGAGGATGTACAAAAAGCTCCAAGGTGACTGAGGCAAGTGGAGTGTCTGTGCAAATGCGGGGCAATGAAGAACAACGTGGGTAGATGTGGCGTTGTGTTCGTTGATGGGAAAAAGAGAACGGCAGCCTACCATTTGAAAAGGTTGAAAAATATTACTCTATAAAGGGACTTATGCTTCTTATTGTTACATTCTTCACCGACCTCCAACGTCCATACAGGGCAGTGAGTTCTGGAGCCAGAAAGTACTGGGAATGATATTGTACATTACCAGTGCACAGAGACCCACCAGTTGGGTAACTGTAACACTGAAAAGGAACTGGAACTCCCTGTACACTAGTCGCTGAAAGTATTTTTTGCAGGAACAGAAAACAGTTAGGAAGGTAAATGCTGTGTTGACCTTCATTTCAGGGGGATTTGAGTCCAGATGTAAGGGTGTCTTACTGAAGCTGGACAGGTCCTTGGTGAGACCCCATCTCGAACATTGTGAAGTATTGTGGGCAGTTTTGGTCTCCTTACGTAATAAAGGACAAACCTGACATTGAGGGAGAGCAGCAGAGATGACCAGACTAATCTCTGGGATGACAGACTTGTTGTGGGAGCAGAGTTTCGGGCAACTGGGCCTGTATTCCATGGGCTTTAGGAAAATGAATGGAGATCTCAGTGAAATATATAAAACTCTAACAGGGCGAGACAGATTAGAAGCAGGGATGATAATTTTGGAACCATTTCAGAGACCATTGAACAGTTTATCACATGTCTGTGCGTCTGGAGTCACTTTTACTCCTGACCAGGAAACCACCGGAGATTCACTTCTTGAAAGTACATTGGGGAAGACAACAGCTGGTTACAATCGACATTGGCTTCAGGGTAACTATTACAGGTACCTGATTTTAAATCTCGATATTTTGTTAATTGTCTTTAACTTCCACCCGCTGCCAGAGCATTAGCCTGGTCTGGATTAGTTATCCAATGACATTTCCACAGCGGCACTATTTCTACATGGGGATCTATCGGAAAACACACTGCGCAGGTTATTTTTGTGCTGCTTGACAGCTCTGTCAAAAAGAACTCCCACCCATTTGAATGTCGTGATGGGACTGAGGGGGAGGTAATTGGTAAGATTGTAATTATTCTCCGCTTAGGGGACGGGACTTAGCTGAGTAATTTTCCACATTGACAGGGAGATGGAAATGGAATGAAACAGCTTCCTCAGGGAAACAGCTTGCTGTGCAGCACAACTCTTCAGTCCTATTGCAGGAACGGTGTCAGTGCCCATTGCCGTTGTCGTATCTACTGTGTTCAGCTGCTTCTTCATGTCAAGTGCAGTGAATCAAGTTGGTTGAAGGCTGGTATCTGTGATTCTGTGAGCATCATGACAAGGGTGAGGTGAATCATTGAATCAACACTTCTGACTGGGAATGGTGCAGACACCACATCCTGGTCTCTTACAATTATGTGCGGGTCTGTTCCATTATTTAGAATGGCGATGTTTGGGGATCCCTTTCCTCTATCATTTGTTTAATCGTCCATCACCATTTATGACTGAATGGGCAGAACTGCAGAACTTCAATCAGATCTGTTGATCCAGTGCGGTAGTTTTAATGGGTTAGCATGAGGTTTAGGTTCACATGGTTCTGCCCCGAAACGTTCACCCACACTCGTCACTGAACCATAGATCGTTTTGATGGTAATGGCAGACTGAGGAGATTATCCCCGGCAAAAAGTTGCAGTTTGTGGTGAAATGCAGATCTGCTTCTCCTGCTGCTGTGGTTTACAGCACTACATGAATACGCAGTTTCGAGCTGCAATATCTGAAATGCAAGTCTGCTGTCTATCCCTTAGTTCATATTGAGAACCATTCACCCATCAACCCTGTACTCAGTGACCTACTCTGGTTTCTGATGTGGAAATACTTCCATTTTTAAATTCTCATTCTGCTGAGGGTCTCTCCCCGGGTCATGCTTTCAATCTGACACATTCCGCAAAAAGCTTTATTGATTTTAATTCAATTGTTTAATTTATCTGCAGTTTTTCTTCAGTAATACCATCTTCTGTGTTTGAGGTGAATGTGTTTCCCTCTGTTTCTCTCCATGACCATGATTAAGAGCTCTGTAGTGTCACTGATGCCAACCTTATGTAGTCTCAGAGCCAATGAATTCTCTGGATTCCCAATCATCTTCACCACATTGTATGTTTTCTCGTTTGGTTTGATGCCTTATCACTCATGGCTGCCTTGTCCTCTCCTGAGTATATCGCAACTTCTTTGGGATGAATTTCTGACATTAGCAACAGAATCATCCCCAGAAACTCCTGCCATTGCTGCTCCATCATCTTCCCTGCTCGGGTCCCCTTCCAATTAATTCTGGCCAGCTCCTCCCACATGTCTTTGTAGTTCCATTGCTCAATTATAATCACATCACATCAAGAAGAGAGCAATACATATAAACTGAAAGATGGAGTTTTGAGAGAAGGGACATGAAGAATAATTGGTGGATTTCTTAACTAAACATAAAGAGAGAACTAGAGAGAATATAGATGTGGAGATAAGAAAAATGAGAAAACTAGATTATCGAAATAGGTAGATGTACATCTCTCACTGTTTGGCCATTCCTGTGTGCTGTGGTCCTTTGTACAGTACATGTACAACCGAGTAATACGTTCAAATGCTGGGTCTGATGCCAGAATTTTTCTCTCCAATAATAAGACAGACACTAGTTTTTGAAAGAACCCAGCAGGTCAATATATTTAATTCCCGTAGAAAGGGGATTAACTGAAATAAGTTGGTATACCAGAAGAAAGATTTATAACACATATCCTGATAAGAATGAGAGACAAGAGTAAGGAATCCCAGGAAAGGGGAAACGTTGAGAGAATGGGAACATATCACTTGAGATGAGGATCAAATAATGACTTAATGCTTTATAAATGTTATACATCATGTGCACCATTATTTGTTAACTGCGTCTCCATTGTTCATTCAGAATGTGTTGTACAGATATGAACAATCTTCCTTATCTGAACACATTCTGATTAAGTGTATATAAGATAATTGTTCCTCCATTTCAAACTGTCCTGTTGTCGTGCTACCAGGATACATGAACATCAGCAGGCCACTCAAAGGCATGACTCACTATCACTAGTTTCCATACATACAGAGAAAGAAGGACACCACTTTGACTGGGACTACACACACATCCTAGGACAGGCGAAACAAAGACACGCACGAAAGTTCTTAGAGGCATGGCATTCCAAACAGAAGTACATTAATAAACACATCAATTTAGATTCTATCTATCTTCCCTTGCTAAAAAGAATTGGAAATGACATCCCCAACTTAAGAAACCAAAACCTATCAATAGACAGCAGGGACATACCACCAGTGTGTCACCGGAGACTCTAACTGATGATGTTACCTAGTCACGGTGATGAAACATCTGAAAACAAACCTTCAAGCTCAGCGAGCTAACTTACATACTAATAAATTGTTATTTTTCTTTTACAAGTTGAATTAGG
>NW_025214191.1:8931-20045 GCF_004010195.1 Chiloscyllium plagiosum | reverse complement strand
TGCATGAGATGAAATTTAGCTTCTGGGAGGATTTTCATCCTGTGAGGGATAGAAATTGGGAGAAGGGGAGATCCTACGCTACAAAACATAGTGTAAAGCACACTGTCAATAGTTTACCACAGGTGAAAAAAAAGCCCAAAGGGGTTGAAAGGAAGTGAAAGGCCTCAAGTGTTCTTACTATAACGAAGTGGAAGACATAAAATTACAGTGCCGATGGTTTAAGAAAGGCACTGAGAAAAGCTGTTTTCACTGCAGGAAACTGGGACACAGTGCTTGGGGTTGAAGGCAGACACTTTGGGAAAAGATGTAAAAGAGTTTAAGCCAGTGGTATTAGTGAAGCTGGTAAAGGAGACCCCAATTAAGGCCAAAGAACTGCAGGTGTTTAAGAAAGGCACTGAGAAAAGCTGTTTTCACTGCAGGAAACTGGGACACAGTGCTGGGGGTTGAAGGCAGACACTTTGGGAAAAGATGTAAAAGAGTTTAGGCCAGTGGTATTAGTGAAGCTGGTAAAGGAGAACCCAATTAAGGCCAAAGAACTGCAGGTGTGTGTACAGCCTAGACAGGGGCTGTGTATGGAGTCAGTGCCTGATCTCTACAAAGAATTCGGCTCTGTAGATAAACCTGACTAAGAAAAAATGGGGTGTGGGGGAAGGCAAGAAGTTATAATTTTGCAAGATGCGGGATCTGTTCAGTTTCTAATAGTTGAGAAGCAAGAAGCCGGAAAGGCACAACAGATCAGTCAGCATCCGAAGAGCAGGAAAATCGACATAGTAGGCATAAACCCATCGTCAAGAATGTGTCGGGGGGACAAGGTGGCTGAAAGATAAATAGGAGGGTACGAGCTGAGCTGATGGGAGGGTCACTGGGAGGGCAATAGGAAGATGTAGGTGGGAGTGTTAGTGATATGTCGGAGGGGAGGGTGGAGTGGATAGGTGGGAAGGACGATGGACAGGACAGTTCAAGAGGGCAGAGATAAGTTGAATGGTTGGATCTGAGATGAGGTTGGGGGAGGGGTGATTTGGAAATTGGTGAAGTCAACGTTGATGCTGTATAGTTTGAGGGCTCCAGCTGTCCTGCCACCTATCCACTTCACCCTCCTCTCCGACCTATCACCATCAGACCCACCTGCATCTACCTATCGCCTTCCAAGCTACCTCCCACCCAGCTCCACCACACCCTCCTATTAAATCCTCAGCCCCTTGCCCCTTCCTTGCCTCCCATTTTCCTGATGAAGGACTCATCCCTGAAACGGCAACTCTCCCGCCCCTCGGATGCTGCCGACCTGCTGTGCTTTTCCAGCCCCACACTTTTCAACTCTGTTCTCCAGCATCTGCAGTCCTCACTTTCCCTCGGCCACTAATAGTAAGAGGTGGAAGTATTTTCAGTCTTTCTGACATATTACTCAACAGCGTGATAATTTGTGAAATGGGGACAGAAATTAAGCATTCCCTTGTGTAACATCAGGTTGAAGTGCCAAGTCAAGGTTGGGGAAGTAACAGTGAGATTGAGCGACAGAGTGTCAGTTCCAGGAATACAGTTTGTTCTTGGGAATGCTTTAGCAGGATCCAAGGTGGGAAAGGCACCCCTTGTGGTGGAGAAGCCAAAGTAAGACCAGGGAACTGGGAAATTAAAAGAAAAATACCCAGGGATTTTTCCAGACTGTGTAGTAACAAGATCCCACTGTCATAAGTTCCAGCAGGAAGGAAAACTGAAAGAAAAAAAAACAAAGGATTTGATGCATGGACGACTCAGGCTCAAGCACTTCTAGTGGCAGGAATGCACAAGGACGTGGTTAGTTTTTGTTGTACATGTCATACATGCCAAATGGTAGGTACGTCACAGGCAGTCATAAAACCAGCACCTTTGTCGCCAATTCCTGTATTCGAAGAACCTTTCACGTGGGTTATGATTAATTGTGGAGCTCCCCTTTCCAAAATTAAAGTGGATACCAATACCTGCTGATCAGAATGAATGTGTCTACCCGATTTCCAGGGAAAATTCCAATATGGGGTGTTAAGGCAAAAAAGGAGGTAGAGGAGTTGGTAGCGTTCTTTACTTGCTGTGGGCTACGCAGTGTGATTCAGTTAGACTAAGGGTCTGATTTTACTGATCAGCTGATTCAGGACGTAAGTGATAGCTTCGGCATGCAGCAGTTTAAATCAAGTGCATCGCATCCCGAATCCCAGGGGGCCTTGGAAAGTTGGCATCAGATGCCGAAGACAATATTAATAGTGTACTGTCAGAATTCCCCGTATGATTGCAATAAAGGTGTTCCATTATATTGTTTGTCATTAGAGATGCCCCAAATAAATCTACTCAGTTTACTTCCTTTGAATAAATATTCGTACATGAAGTGAGAGGTCCTTTGAAATTAATTAAATATAAATTGACAGGACCGAAGTTGGAGATCTCACACTTGGATTATGTGTCTGAGGTGAGGGAGAAATTAGATGGAGTAGGTGAGTTAGCTAAACAGCACCTGAAGAGGACACAGCCCTCGAGTGAAGCAGGTGGCAGATAAAAAACTCTGAAACTTTGACGATTTCCCGTGGGGATGGCGTGTTAGTATTGCCACCAGTGGTAGGAAATCCCTTCAAAGCCAGGTTTAGTGGCCCCTTTCAAATTAAAAAAATACTGACTCAGTTCAACTATCTGGTAAAGATACCGGATATGACAAAAAAGTCAGAGTACGTCATGTGAATGAATAATTCTCCAGACACATTTAAGACTCAGGAACGGAGTTGTGGCCAGATGAACAAATTTTGCAGTTTGTCTGTATGATGTAGTGATCTTTAGCAAGTGATTGAAAGCTCACATGTTACAGTTGGCAGAGCATGTTGAGCGATTACAAGAAGCAAACTTGGTAATAAACTTAAAGAAAACAAAATTCACGAAGGCAGAGGTGACGTTCTTTGGACATTACATTGGCCATGGAAGGTTGACCCCATGGAACACAAAGACGAAGGGCTTTGAGGAATTTCCACAACCATCCTCGAAGAAAGAGGTGCATCGATTTTTGGAACTGAGTGGATTATATCGGAAGTTTGTTGCAAACTTCAGCAGCGTCTTGGTACCACTGAAGGATTTATTAAAAAAAGAACACAGATTGTGGTGGACAGAACAATGGCAGGAAGCATTTGAGAATTTTAAAGCAGGATTAATCACTGCACCAGTTTTAGGTAGAGCAAATATTTTGATCCCCTTTGAAAATTGTGTTTGATGCTCGGGATATAGTGGTCGGAAATGTATTGATACAGAAAGATGACGATGGAATTGAATGGCCAATTCGCTACTTGTCGAAAAAACTCTATTAGCCAGGAAAAAAGTACAAAATCTCCATTATTGAAAAGTTTTGCACTGGACGTACAATATTTTAATGTTTATATGACAAAGGAATTGTCGGAGATGGTTGTGGACAACGACAAACCTCTAGCATTTTTTGGAATATTTAAAGACCAGAATACGAGACTATTTCATTGGAGTGTTATCTTACCGACGTTATACTTACAAAATGTCCATGCTGTTGATCCTAAAATGTGATAGCAGATGCGTTATCGCGGATTTAAAGAAAAAAGATGAGATAAGATTTGACTTATTGCAGCGTTATATTTGTATGCAGAATTAATATGCATGGTATAGCTGAGATGAATACGTTTGTCTTTCATAATAATGGGATTAAGAATTAGAGGAAATCAAATGAAGCCGTCTTTTCATTCTGCTGGATTTTTTTTTCCTGAAGTGGGGAGGTATTATGAAGCCAAACACATGTCAGGTCACTTTAAGACAGAATGGGTTTTGCTGAATAGAAAGTACAGCCACAGATGCCAGCTAAAGGTCAGACTGTTCCACATGTAACAATTAGCTGGGAAATGGATAGCTGAGTTTTGGTTGCTGATTTGACAACAATTCAAATACAAACAAATAGTTTAACTAATGCTCAGGATACCAGAATTTGAATACTATCGTTTGGATACCTGGAAAGAAATCAAATTATAAGAATGATTATATCATGGGGAGTACATAAACCCAGCATTTTGAACACTAGAGGGAGAGCCACTGCTATCCAACAGCAGAGTAACTGCTGTAGAGCAGGAGTGTTAACTGGCCATCTCAAACACTCTCTAACAAAGATACATGGTCATGTCAAACGTACTTGCAGTAAACAAAACATGACCCAGGGAGATCAGCAGCTGAAAGAGTGAACACAGCGGGGAAGATAGAGACTGTGTGGTCTGGAGATTGTAACGTTTAATATGTGGGTTGTTGGAACAGCATATTTTTCCAGAGTCGGAGTCAGATAGTAAGTAGCTAAGACAAGGGGCGGGGTGGGGGGGGGGGGGCGCTGGGATCTGTGAATAGTTGTTGTTTAGTGTTCACTATTAAAGTTAAGAAAATAAATTGCTAATGTTTGTTTAAATAGTGGAATGTAGGAGATCTGTACCACTCATATTTTAACAGATTATGAGGTGAGGCGAGCTTTTCTGGGACTTTGGTTTTAATTAACAGAGGGGTTAGACTCCACCTTGTAAATGTCCATCCACGCTAACCTCATTTCCCTGCAGTTAGCCCATATCCTTCCAGTCCTTTCCGATCCACATATTTATCCAAATGCTTTTGAAATGTTGTTAATGTACCCCCCCAGCCACATCTGCTCTCAGCACATCCGTGTACCAGCCTCTTTGTAAAGAAGTGATCCCTCAGGTTCCCTTTTATTCCTTCCACTTTAACCTTAAACTGATCCCCTGTCGTCCTCGATTTTCTAAACCTTGGAAAAGACTGAGAGCATTCACCCGATCTATATTCCTCATGATCTTATACAGCTCTATAAGGTTCCCCCCCCACCCCCACCTCAGTCTCCTAAGCTGTAAAGAAAAGGTCCTAGCTTGTCCAACCTCTCCCTATTACTCAAACCATTGGGTCCTGGCAACGTCCTTGTAAATGTCTTCTGTACTCTTCCTAATTTCATTACATCCTCCCTATAACAAGGTGACAAAACTGAACACAATATTCTAAGTGCGGCCTTACCAAAGTCCTGTGTAACTGCAACATAAATTCCCAACTTCTATACTTAATGTGCTGCCTGATGAAGGCCAGTGTCCCAAATGCCTTTTTCACTGCCCCGTCTACCTGTGACTCCACTCTCAGGGAATCGTGCACCTGAACGCTAAGGTCTCTCTGCCTACTATACCCCGTAGGTTGCTCTCATGCACCATGAAATTCCTACCTTGTATTGATATTCCAAAATGAAATACCTCACTCCTCTATATTCAACTCCACTTGCCATTTCTCGGCCCACTTGCCCACCTGATAAAGGGCCTGCTGCAATTTCTGATAAACTTCCTCACTGATCACGCTACCATTTATTTTCGTGTCATCTGCAAACTTATTAATTATGGCTTGTACATTCTCAACCAAATGATAGATAACAAACAGCTATGGACCCAGCCTCCGGTCTGACAAGCATCCTTCCACTAAACTTTCTGCTTCCTACCAACAGGCCAACTTTGTATCCAATTGGCTAAATCCCCCAGCATTCCACTCGATGTAATCTTACAGAATAGCCTGCCATATGGAAACTTATAAGGCCTGACTGAAATCCATAGAGACTACGTTTACCGTTCTGCCCAAATCAACCTTCTTGATCACTTCATCAAATGACTCTAAGACATTTGGGAAGCATGATCTCCCACTCACAGGTTTATGCTGACTGCTCCGAATCAAACCCTTTGTAAGTAATGGGTGCAGTCAATGGTATGCTGTCCTTCATTGTAAGATGATTCGAATACATTAGTAAAGCCATCTTCCTGCTGTTGTAGAGCCTTGCTGTGGGAGTATTTGAGGCACTCACTACATATTTGATCTCCTTTGTAAGTGATGATCTCCTTACCGCAGACACAGGTGATGGTAACATGAGGATAGAGTGAAGAAGTTGAGTGTTTAATATGCAGAGCTGTGAGCGTCGAAGAAATGATGATGCTGAAACACGAGGAGTGGCAGCGATCTCTTATTTCCAAAACAGACATTGACAGGGAGAGAAATTCCATACCTTACCCAGGATTGATTGGTTTGATTTATTGCCACGTGTGCCTCAGTACAGGGAAACACTTTATTTATGAGCAGTGGAGGCAGATCATTGTAAGCATGGCCAGGCAGACCATGGGTGGAAATAGACTTGGACAGAGTAAGGCATACAGGTTACACTGAACAGGACGAGCACGAGACAAGATCAACATGAGCAAGATCAGCATTATTTGAACTTCGATAGTTCATTCATCAGTCTAACGTGACTTTCCTAATCGTTCTTATTCCTAAATTAACTCTCCCCACGTTATTGTGCAGTCGGCATGTGAACCCGTACTGAACGTCAGGTTGCTCACAATCCCCAACAGCAGCCACAATACCTTCCATCTGAAACAGGTAGCTTTTCCCAACAGCTTCTGCCCTACATAGAGAACACCAGGCTGGCTTCTTGGAGATGAAAGATGCCTTCTTGAGTCTTCATACAAGATATATGGCTTCTCTGCTCACTGCTAGAAAACCACGTTAAAGTGTGTATCATGAGGAACGGAGCCAGGAGGAACAACGTGGAGCAGTGTGTCTGTGCAGCTTCTGCTCTACTTGTTCATCATGTTAGAGCATCATTTAGGAGACACTTAAGACTGCCGATGCTGGAGATCAGAGTAGAGAGTGGATTGCTGGAAAAGCACAGCAGGTCAGGCATTATCCGAGAAGCAGGAGAACCAACGTTTCAGGCATAAGACATTCATCAGGAATCAGCATAAATTCCCTCATGCTGCCCTGTGTAAGGGCATTGAGTGGGAATGGCCTCCTGCTGTTCCTGTGTAAGTGGCTCAAGGGACTGCCTGGCTTCTTCCTCATCCGATTGGACAAGGACAGGGGACTGACTGGGTTACCCCTGATTCCTGATTGACAGTTCGAGATGCTGACAAGTGTGACAATGCTGCAGCTTTAAGAGGTCATTTTGTCCTGGTTTGAGAGTGATTAAACGATTGTTACCAAGCTGGCTAGTTCAGACCACTTGCGTAAACAGCTAGCGAGGCCTTGGGTTTATTTTAATGCAGGTTTGGGTTCATTTTAATGCAGCCTGAATGGGTGTAGCCAGTTCTCACAGATTAGGATCACTGGGTTTAAATAAATGGTGTTTTGCTTCACACCGAGTGGTTTGACCAGTCACATTGCAACTGGAACAGACAGTTTACATTTCCTTTAAAATAAAAAAAAATAGAATTCAATGTTTGTGAGAAAACATTAGAGTCTAGGCTACTGTCTTCAAATAGTTTCGAGGGGCTTTGGTGTGGTCCATCACACTAGACTCAATCTCTTCCTGAGTAATAGGCTGGAGGCACTGAATGGGTTGTCCCTGTTCTTCTCCAATAGTGTCGATGGGCTGAATGGCTTCCTTGTATGCCTGTGAAACCAGCGTTAGGTGCTGAATGAACTCTTGTTTTACTGTGGTAATTGGCAGTGTCCAGTAGTGCTGTTACATGAATGCTACAGACATGTTAACAGCATAAGTTTCAATGGAGTATGGGTCTTGCTGCACATGGACACAGGCCAGTTCAGGAGCTGACGGAGGATAACATGTTCTAAACATTGTGGAATCTTCAGTGACCATACCCATTTTTGATTTTATGGTGGGGAGGGTGGGGGTGGGGGCGGGAAGACATTGATGAAGCAGCTGAAGCTGTTTGTGAAGAGGAAGCGACCTTGAGGATCTCCCACAGAGGTGACCAAGGACTGAGATGATGAACATCTTCCTTTGTGCCATGTTTGACCCCAAACACTGGAGAGTTTACTTCGATTCCCATTAAGTCCAGTTTTGTTAAGTTCCTTGATGTCAACAGAAGTCAACCACGGCCCTAGTGTCAACCTGTTTTGTTCATATCAAAAATCCATGATATAGGAGCAGCAAGTGTTTTCTTCAAACAGGTGGTGTTGAATATCAGAACTTCTCTTCTCAAGAGTGTTGGGGAGCTAGATGACTGAAAGTATTTGAAGAGGAGGTATATAGATTTTGACCTGTCAGAGAGGTGAGGGCTATGAGGAATTGGGCATTAAAGAGGATTTCAGACCGAGAGCAGATCAGCCACAATCGTAGTGAAGGACAAGGCATGCTTGGGGAGTGAACGACTTGCCCCTGTTTCTGATGTACTCACATTCTGTTATTGGAAAGTTAGTGGGTATTATTTTAATGAATGTTTGTTATTGAATTTTGCAGTCAGAAAAACCAGAGGATTTTGTGAGCCATCGCTGGGTGCGGTATAGGGGCTGTATTCTCAGTGAATCTGGGTCTATAACATGACCAACAAATGAAGCACAAGTTGCAGAGAGGAGAAACTCTGTAAAGAGAAATGAGGGGCCTCTTTCATCCCTAGTCTGTGTTTCCCAATTACATTTCCCAAATCACCTCAAACCGTCTGTGACAGTCTTGAGAGGCTGAATGGTCTCCTTTGTTACTGTGCACCAGGTTATAGGAGTAAGTGGCCTCCAACTGTCCCTGTCTAGCAGGTATGAGGGGCTGAATGGAACACAGAAACAGGACTGAGCAGCAGGAGTGGGTCATGAGAGACATTGAGCCTTCTCAACCAGGCACTAAGATTGTGGCTGATCAGGAAGTGGTCTCAGCCCCACTTTCTTGTCTGCATCCCATTATGCATGACTCACTTCTCTGTCAAATATTTACCTAATGCAGCTTTCAATCAATGTGAGCATAGAGGCACGATAAACTTCCAGTGAAGAGAATTCCCAGTTGAAAGGACCTTTCAGAATTATTCGTCATTCTTTTTATAGAATCAGAGAGTCATGCAGAACGGAAGCAGACCCGTTAGTCCAATCTGTTCACTCCGATCAGATATCAAATCTGATCCAGTCCCATTTGCCAGCATTTGGCTAATATCCCTCCTCTTTCAGATGTTTTTTAAATGTGCGATTGTAACCGCCTTCAGCACTTCCTCTGACAGCACTTTCCGTACACACACCACTCTCTGTGTGAAACATTTACCTTCAGGTCCCTTCTAAATCATTCGTCCTCTCCCCTCTGCCCTCTTGTTCTGGACTCCGCTATACTGGGAAATATAATGTGGCTGTTCAGAATATCCATGCCCCTGATTATTTTATAAACCTCTGTAATGTCACTTCCTCAGCCTCTGACACTCCAGGGGGAAACACCTCAACCTAATTAACCTCTCCCTAAAGCTCAAACCTCCAGACCTGGAACATCTGTGTAAGTCATTTCTGCAGAAAACCGAGTTGTACGCAATATTCTTAAAGTGGGCTCACCAACATCCTGTACAGATGAATCATGCCACCACAACACCATGGTCGGCACGGTGGAACAGTGGTTAGCACTGCTGCCTCACAGTGCCAGAGACCCTGGTTCAATTCCCGCCTCAGGCGACTGACTGTTCTCCCCGTGTCTGTGTGGGTTTCCTCCGGTTTCCTCCCACAGTCCAAAGATGCGCATGCTAAATTGCCCATTAGGTAAGGGGTGGGTTTCGCTTCGGTGGGTCGTTGTGGACTTGTTTGGCCGAATGGTCTGTTTCCACACTGTAATGTAATCTAAACTCCTATACTCAATGCTCTGACTGATTAAGGCAAATGTGCCAAATGTGTTCTGCACCACTCTGTCTACCTGTGACTCCACTTTCAAGGAACAATGCACCTGCAGCCCTAGGTCCCTTTCTTCCACAACAATCCCCAGGACCTTACCATTAAGTGCATAATTTCTGCCCTGATTTGCCTTCCCAAAATGCAAAACCTCGTATTTATCTAAATTAAACTTCATCTGTCACTCCTTGCCCCTTTGTCTCGTCTATTTATGGTATCGTTGTACTCTGAGATAATTTACTACTCCACCTTTCTGATGTAATCTGTAAATTTACCAACGATGGCCCCAATATTCACACCTAAATCCTTTACATAAATGATGAACTGCAGTGAACTCAATACTGATTCTTACACTGCTGTTCACAAGCCTCCAGTCTGAAAAATATCCCTCTTCCTTCAAGCCAATTGTGACTAGCTTCTTCTGTATCCCATGTGACTGAAATTTACTAATCTGTCTACCAATCAGAATGAAATACTAGCTAAGAAGAGAGGTTGAGTTGGTTAGGTTTATTTTCACGAGAAAAAAAGGAGATTGAGGGTGGACCTGATTGAGGTTTGCAAAATCATGAAGGGTATAGACAGAGTGGACAGAGACAAGCTTTTTCCCAGGGTGAACGATTCAATAACGAGAGGTCGTGCTTTCAAAGTGAGGGGTGGAAAGTTAAGGGGGATACACGCGGTAAGTATTTCACTCAGAGGGTGGTGGGCGTTTGGACCACGTTGCTAGCAGAGGTGGTAGAGGCAGGCAGGTAGATTCATTAAGATGCGTCTGGACAGATGCATGAGTAAGTGGGGTGCAGAGGGAGACAGATGCTTAAGAATTGACCGCCAGATTTAGACAGTACATTTGGATCGGCTCAGGCTTGGAGGGCGAAGGGCCTGTTCCTGGGCTGTACATTTTCTTTGCTCTTTGTTCTTTAAATGAACACCTTGCTGAAGTCCCTATCGACAATGTCTACCAAACTGCCTTCACCAGTCTTCTTTGTCACCATTTCAAAAGACTCAGTCAAATGAGTGAGTGAAGCATGATTTCCCATACAGAAAGCCACGTTGTCTACCCCGATCAGCCCTTGCCTTCCCAAATGTATGTAAATGTTATCCCTCACAATCTCCTCCAACAACCTACCCACCACTGACATCAGGCTGACCAGCCGATAGTTCCCCGGATTTTTGGGTCACTGTTTCCTTTTTTAGTCCCACTCCTCCACTGCTCACGACAAATGTTAAATGTAACCAGGTTGGTGATATGACCGATCATATCGGTCTCAGACTGGGTCAGGGTCAGTTTTAGGAACAAGTCAGGCTAGTTTATTTAATCTGCTAAAACAACACATTTATGATCCAGAGCAATGTTATTCAAACTGTGACGGAAAGATGAATGGTAAACTGTTTGGGTATTGTAAATATATATTCAATTTTTCACTTTCTAAAAACACTGACACACACACACACACACACACACACACACACACACACACACACACACA
>NW_025214191.1:0-8344 GCF_004010195.1 Chiloscyllium plagiosum | reverse complement strand
TTGATTTGAAATATGTTTACATGGCTCTGTGTCATTAAAAAATAAAATGCTTAATTTATTCAGAATACCTTTGTTAAAATGAATGCATTTTTTAACAAATACAGAAATTGCTGGAAAAGCTCGGGAGTCTGTCGGCATCCAGATGCCTTTTACATGCTGTAGTTGTACCTGCCTCCACCACTTCCTCTGGCAGCTCATTCCATACACACACCACCCTCTGTGTGAAAAGGTGCCCTTTAGGCCTCATCAAAACCTTTCCCCTCTCACTTTCAACCAATGTCCTCTAGTTTTGGACGCCCCTAACCTGGAGAAAAAGCCTGACTACTCACCCTATCCATGACCATTCTGATTTTATAAACCTTTACTGCTGCGAAATGTGACTTCAATCAACACGAATAACTGTACTTTCAGTCATCCTGGGTCTAAATTCTAAAATGCAGTACTGACACCTCTTCCTTCTCCATCAAGTCACAATTCTAAATCCATTTTAATCAGTTTGTTCAGATGTATCATGAGACACTTTTGTGGGATTTGCACCTGGACCTTTGTGCCCGGAGGTAGGGACACTAGCATCACTCGGCAATACCCATAAAGCTGTAACATTATTCTCCTGTGTGTTTGTTCATCAGCCCGTACTGACATGATGTGACATACCTCTGCAACAGGCAGGACTTGAATCCAGGCCTTCTAGTCCAGAGCTAGGAACACTACCACAGAAGTTCAGGAATTGGAATCAAATCCAGAGTTCTGGCTGAGAGGCAGGTACACTACCCACTACATCACCGTACCCAGATTTTGGGTCATATTTTAGTGCCCACTTTCAGCTCGGTGTGGATTTGTTATAATCAGGTTACCATTACTGACCTACAAAAAACACTTGGAATTGTTAAACAAATGCAAGATATTTGTCTCAATTGTAGGATGTTAAGTGCACGTGCTATGCTGTCGAACTTAACTATGAACGTCTTTAATCGCTATTATCTGTAGTCTGCAATATTAGGGAAGAAATCCTGCAGACACACTCTGCCCAATGAAGGGTCTCAAATTGATATTTATTACTGAATACCAGAGATGAAGGAAGATTTTAATTTCTAGTCCCAAAACACCGATCACTGTAACCCATCTCGAACATGCGACAGCCCTCTTCCTAAAACCATGAAATGATACCAGGCCGCTGATTACTGTCCAGCCTCTCGTCCCCACTGACTGTGTCTGCAATCTGTCCCTCCTCCCCCTAACCACACAAGGTAAACCAAGCTCAGGGTTTTTGTGAAAATCAAGGCCGGAGTGTGCGGGCATCCTGGAAAGGGGGAGGGAATTTTAAAATTAAACAGAGAAGGTGACGAGGTGGTAATATCACTCACTGGGCTGAGAGGTGGCAGATGGAGTTTAGTTTAGATTAATTTGAGGTGTTGGATTTGGTAAATCAAACAAGAGCAGCACATATACAATTAAAAGTAGGGTCTTTGGCAGTGTTGTAGAACGGAGACCTAGGCCGTCATGTATAATTCTTTAAAATTTGCATCTCATATAGATAGAGTAGTTCAGAAGGTGTTTAACACGATTGTCTTCATTGACCAGACCTTTGAATATCGGAATTGGGACGTCATGTTGAGGTTGTATAGGATATCGGTGAGACCTCTTCTGGAAGACTGTGTCCAGCCTGGTCACCCTGCCCGCTCATTCCATAGGCACACCACCCTCTGGGTGAAAAAGCTGTCTCTTAGGTCACTTGTAAGTGTTTCTACTCTCACCTGCAATATATGTCCTCCAGTTCTGGACTCCCCTACCCTTAGAAAATATATTGACTATTCACTTTGATATTATTGACCTTGATATTAATAAGCTGGAGACGGTTCAGAAGAGATTAACCTGGATATTGTTGGGAATGGAGGGATTGAGCTACAAGGAGAGGATGGATAGGCTGGGACTTTTTCACTGGAGGGTATGAGAATAAAAGGGTAACTTTACAGAGGTTTATAAAATAATGAGGGGTACAGAGAAGCTGAATGTCTGATGTCTTTTCCTTCGAGTTGTGGATTCAAAACTGAGGGATCTTTTAAGGTGCGAGGAAAAAGATTTACAAAAGTCATGACTGGTAATTATTTTAGACAGAAGCATGCATGTATGTGAAATGAAGTTGCAGAGCAAGTGGTGAAAGCAGGGACAGCTACAACGTTTAAAGGACATTTAGATCAGTACATGGATAAGACATCAGTTTGGATGGTGCTGTGAGCAGCTGCCCTCTCCCTCCCCCTCTCTGAATGAATCCCTCTTGGTTTTCACCCTCTGTCAATGCCTGTGCAGTGGCGTGTGGAGGCCAGCAGACGGTGGCATTGCATCACTTTAAGCACCACAGAGACTGCCAGACCTGCCCCACCCAGAGACACACAGATACACACACGGGAAAGGTTAGGACACGGCGTGAAGCTCATCTGGTAACTTAAATAAAACATAAAGAAATACTCAATTCGCCTCGTAAACTGTTAAAATATGAGGGACAGCGAACTCCCAAATTCCACTGTTAAAAGAAAAACATCAATTTATTTTTTAACTCTAAAAGTGAACATTTTACATTAACTATGCACAACTCTGGGACCCTCTTTCTCATAACTGCTTATTTCCAGACTCCATCTCTATAGCAATATACTGTTTCTGGGTCTGCCATCCTCTTATATCAGAGGTGCTTGTAAGTTCTCGGTTCAGAAAAGCATTCACTCACTTTTAAAGGTACAGTACACACTTTCAACTTCATCACATTATACCTTGATGGATATCGATAAGTGGAACCTATCCGGATTTCTCTTACTCTATGGTTTGTCAATAGTTAATTTGCTCCGTCTGGTGTGTGTCAGGATTTTTGTTGCTCCATTGACAGTATGTCATTATTCGACCCCATCCATAGGAATATATCAGTATTTCACTTGCTCACACTTGTGAGTGTGGCAGGATTTCAGTTGTTTCATGGGGACTGTGACGCTATGACAATCTCAATGTTTGTAGATGGCACCAAACCTGGAAGAACTCTGAAGTCTATAGAGGACCGCGTGGAACTCTAACACAACAGTGATACGTTGATGTAGTGTTCAGATTTATGCAGTTGGGATCAGTGCAGGGCAGTGTGAGGTGATGGACTTTATAAAGGGGGTGCAGGAACAGAGAGCGCTGGGTGCATATGAGCACAGATTGTTGAAGATGTCAGGACAATTTGGGAGAGCAGTAACTATCACAGAATAGTTTCAGTATCTGAGCTGTTTACAGGGGGGAGGTGTAGGAGGGAGTCTCCGTGCTCCCCTCCTGGGAGGTTGGAGAGACAATGTGTTGTGAGCCCACCCTCCTGCCCACCAAGACCGTGGGGATACAATTTGTACCAGCTCGATATAAAAGGAAGATGGCATCAGGGCCACGGCTTCTAAGTTGTGCCGGGGGGAAACGGAGCTGCCAGTGGGTTTAAAGTGAGAATTGCCCTTCACTGAACATTGCTCCTTACTCGGTCGATGGGATGTGGATGTTTCAGAATCTCCACACGAGGCGTCTCGGTCCGCTCCGGCTCATACCAGGGTCCTCCCACATGGCAGGGGGAGGGGGTGAGGGAACGGATATCGGGCACTCCACCACCCGGCTTGGCCCTTTCTGTCCTATTCCAGGCTGTTTCTCCTGGAATGGGAGAAAGGGAGGGAAGGGAATGAGGGTGGGAGTGGGTGTGGCTCTGCTATTAGTGCTGGTGTAGGTGGGGATAATGGCAAATGGTGAGGTTTTCAGAGGAAGTCTGTCGGCAGTGTTGTATCCATGCAGTGTAATTGATCTGGGGGGTAAAGTGGACGGGGGGACAGAGAGAGCGAGAGTGACAGAGAGACAGAAACAGAGAGAAAGACAGAGAGAGAGAGAGAGAGAGACAGAGAGACAGAGACAGAGACAGAGACAGACAGAGAGAGAGAGACAGAGACAGAGACAGAGACAGACAGAGAGAAGGTGCTGCATGCCTCAGTGAGAGTGGTTGAGCATGAGCCTTGTTTGGGGATCGGTGCTATAACAGATATACAGTGAGTGTGAGTGAGCAGAGAGAATACGGTGATCCTTATCCTGACAGAGCTGGGTGGGGAGCTCAGACCATGCTCGATGGTGTGGCTCCCTCTGGGAAGAGAATGGTCCCCCTCTGTTCTAGCCCATCCACCAGGACCTCTGTGCCCCTGTCGACAAACTGTGTTGTAATTGTCCCTTATCTGCCATGCTCAGGGTAAACTGTGCAGAGCAGCTCCTAACACAGAAAGCTAATGGCCTAATGGCCTTTTAAAGATGGCACCAGTGTCAGGGATCATGGAATATCCAGGGTCATCCGGGCGATGGTGAGTACCTCCAACCACGATGGGTGGGAGAATCTTGCTGGTATTGAATGAGAGGGACCCCATGGGGTGGGGTCTGGTAGTTAATGAGGTGAGTTCGATAAGTTAGCACCAGGAAACTAGATGTGCCTCGTGCAGACAATCCCTCTGTCAGACTCAAGGAAAATGGCACTGAGACAAATTATTGTTAGATTTAGCCCAATGAGTCAAAGCCTCTGCAGACCCTACACCAAGATATAAAGTTGCAGAACAAATACTCATCCAAAACTCTGCATCATCTGAACTCCCACCAATATCCTGTTCACCTACCCTTCCTGGTGTAGGTGGGGATAATGGCAAATGGTGAGGTTTTCAGAGGAAACCTCTGGCTTATGTTACAGCATGCTGTTAAAAGGTTTTCATTTCAGCATTCTGAAACCTGGGAAGAAATCCTTCCATCACACTGTCTCTTAGTATCCCCCCACTGTATATTTCCCATACCCCTCCCATTTGTTATTGTTTAAACGGATTACCCCTCCATCTCTGTTTCTCTATGGCAGTGATATTCACACACACAGCACCCCCTTGTCATGGCCAAATGGAGAGATGGAGCTGGAAATGGATGGGAGCTGCATATCCTGTCAGTTCCAGCATGGGCTGCAAGATTCCCCACACTGGGCAGGGATCTAATACAGTGTTACTGAACACTGCACGAGGATGGTGTACACAATCCTACATGCTGGGAGGGTAACTGCTCCTTGTGTACAGATCAATGCACTGGGGTGATATACACTTCTCTACACACTGAGAGGGTAACTGCTGTGGTTTACAGATCAATGCACTGGGGAGGTGTACACAGTCCTAGATACTGGGAGGGTAACTGCTCCTGGTTTACAGATCAATGCACTGGATGGTGTACACAGTCCTACATGCTGGGAGCGAAACTGCTCCTGCTTTACAGATCAGTGCACTGGGGTGAGGTACACAGTCCTACATGCTGGGAGGGTAACTGCTCCTGGTAAACAGATCAACGCACTGCATTGGTGGGCACAGCTGTACATGCTGGGAGGGTAACTGCTCCTGGTTTACAGATCAATGCACTGGGATGGTGTACACAGTCCGACATGCCGGGAGCGAAACTGCTCCTGGTTTGCAGATCAGTGCACTGGGGTGGGGTACACAGTCCTACATGCTGGGAGGGAAACTGAGCTTGGGCTACAGATCAATGCAGTGGGGTGGAGTACACAGCCCTACATGCTGGGAGAGTAACTGCTCCTGGGTTGCAGATCAATGCACTGGGTGGTGTACACAGTCCTACATGCCGGGAGGGTAACTGTTCCTGGTTTACAGATCAGTGCACAGGGGCGTTGTACACAGCTCTACATGCTGGGAAGGTAACTGCTCCTGGTTTACAGTTTAATGCACTGGGGTGGTGTAACACAGTCCTACATGTCGGGAATGTAACTGCTGCTGGGTTACAGATCAATGCATGCAGGTGGTGTGCACAGTCCTACATGCCGGGAGAGTAAATGCTCCAGGTTTACAGATCAATGCACTGGGGCGTTGTACACAGCTCTACATGCTGGGAAGGTAACTGCTCCTGGTTTACAGTTTAATGCACTGGGGTGGTGTAACACAGCTCTGCATTCTGGGAGGGTAACTGCTCCAGGTTACAAATTGGTGATCACTGCACAGCTCCCGCTGCTGGGCAGATATCTACTCCATGTTTATCGATTAATGCATGGGTGTGGTCTCTACTGCTTCTCACACTGATCAGGCAGGAGGCTGGAGGAACACAGCATGCCAGGCAGCTTCAGGAGGTGTGGAAGTTGACATTTCCGGTGTAAACCTTCTTCAGAACTCCTGCAGAAGCGTTACTCCCGAAACGTCGACTTCTCCACCTCCCGATGCTGCCTGGCTTGCTGTGTTCTTCCAGCCTCCTGCCTGTCTACTTTGGATTCCAGCATCAGCAGTTTTTTTTGTCTCTGTCCCAGCTTCACATACTCGAAAGATGGTTTATTGATAAATTCTCTGACAAGATCTGTGCAGTGTTCCACTCTGGAAAGATTGCTGGATTGTATTGACCAGTGCAATGGATGAATCTGTTGCTGGTTTGTACTGAGCAGTACATTGACCTGATCTGCACCGTGTTCCACGGTGAACAGATAGCTCCTCTGGGCTAGTTCTGTGAGGTGGATTGAGAAGGTGGTAAATCTAAACATTTCAGCTGATCTGGCAATGCCTTTAGTTCCCATTCCTGTGATTGGACCCTCCGTCTCTCACCCCATAATGTTACAGTGTGTTCAGGTACAGTACATCATGTTGATGAATACCCACTCTCCTAGCAGCAGCCACAGCCTCTTCATTCAGAAGCAGGCAGCCATTCCCATTGGCCTCGGGTCTCCACGGAGAAATGAATGATGGCCTTTCAGATAAAGGCTGTCGCGGTGGTACAAAGCTCAAAGCATCCTCCCCCTCACCAAGTCCCACCACAAACCAACCACATCAAAATATCCTGTGAGTACTGAGAGTAATGGGGCCACTGGGAACATCAGGGAGCAGACCATCAGAGAGATGGGGCCACACTTCCCATGTCTGGACAGGTCAGCGTGAACCCTCCAGTACACATGGTATCACCATCTATGTAATACACAGTCTATTATTCTCCCTGAAAGAAAAATCACAGGTTCACTGTTATCCACATTATATTCGATCAAACAAGTTCTTGTCTGTTACTTATCCATTTACAGATTCTCTACATCCCCTTGATAACCTCAGTTCCTCTCGATCTTACTGTCAGTTTAAATTTAGTTCGAACATGTTTGTTCCATTTCTGGAAACCATTTGTATAGTTTGCAAATAGTTGAGGTCCCAGCACTGGTCACTGTGTCACTGCAGTCGTTAATTTGTGTTAAACTGATAGAGACTGATTTCTCCCTAATTTATCCCTGCTCCTGGCTCAGTAACCCGTCCCCCCCCCCCCCCTAACACCCCCACCCACCCCCCACCCTAGTATTCCTGTGTAGCAGCTTTGAAAGGCTGATTGTTCCCTTCCATTTCCTGTGTAACCGGTATGAGAGATTAAAAGATCTGCTCCAGTTGCTGAGTAAAAGCCTCCAATGGCCTCATTCTGTTCCTGTTTAAAACTCTTGATGGGGTGAATAGCCTGCTTCAGTGCAGGTGTAGTTGGGAATGGTGCAGAACATTTTGGAACCATCAGTGAACAGCCCACTCCTGACTTTATGGTGAAGGGAAGGCCATTGATGCTGCAGCTGCTGCTAACCCACAGTGCCTCATGGATGGCCAGCTTCCATGTGCTTGGTCCTTTAGAAGTATGTCCTACTTCACAGGAGGGAGTGCTACATAACACAGTGGGCAGGGTCTTCAATATGAGGCTGAGACTGTGCCTCCACCAGGACTGTGTGCTGGCTGCTCCTACAGATACTGTCAGGGACAGATCCCTCTGGGATAAGAATGTTTCCCTCTTGTTGGTTCCTCCATCACTTCCCCCAGTCTGGCTGCTGTGTATGTGAGGTCTCTCCATGCCCAGTCAGTGGAGGACCTGTGGGGACACTCTTGGTGATGGACATTGAAGTCCCACACCCACAGGACGGTCTGTGTCCTTGTCACCCTCAGTGCTGCCTCTGATTTGTTTCCAACATCGAGCGAACTGAGTTATCACCGGGGGTAGGGATGGGGGCAGGAAATGACCGTCCTCAGGCTATTTCCTTGACCATCTGTGACCTGTTACCATGATCCTTCCCGGGTTCTGGAATCAAAGTTAGCGAATTGCAGGGTAACTCTTTCTCTGACTGTATCACAGGGCATCCCCAATACTTGTGGGTCGGTGGGACAGGATATACCCAGGGATGGTGATGGGGCTTCATGAAACATTACCGATCAGGCCTGATCCCATGATTATGACGGTGTCAGACTGTTTTCTGACTGGGGGTGTGATGCTGGAAAAGCACAGCAGGTCAGGCAGCATACGAGGAGCAGGGGAATGAACGTTTTGGATATAA
>NW_025214190.1:37103-40121 GCF_004010195.1 Chiloscyllium plagiosum | reverse complement strand
ATTAGTTTGTCGATTATCCCCCAACGTCCATCGCGTTCCCCTTCATTATCATCCAAACTTTGCTCTGGATTTTTGAAAATTCACAAATGGTATATAGGCATTACTTAATTAACTGAGGTACAGAGGTTTTCAAATCGGGAGCAAACAATATGAAAAGTGGAGGGAAAAACATCCAGAGCCATGCTTTCACCATCTTCTGCTAATCACCATAAAGCCACAATGTGCGGTGCATGAACACTGAGAGTGTTATATGAAAAATGTCAAGTTTTTATAGTTAATCATCGGACAGCTATGGCGGCAATAGACTCCAAAATCAACGAAAAAAAGCATTGGGTTAAAAAAAATGGGAAAAGCGTCACCGGAAGGAATGCAGAGACTCGTTATAATATGCCGTGTAGCTGTTTGTGCGTGTCATGACAGGTGTCAGTGCCCACGACATGTATAAACAGCTGGACGGAATATTTTGGGTTGTTTGAGTTGAGAAAGAATTTCTGAATTCTAGACAAGTCTTTCGGCCCCACCACACTTCCGGAATCTTTGGAACAGAAGGCATTTCCTCAGATTACAGACCACAGCCATCACTTGGCCAGCAAAAAGCTCGAATAATTCTACTTTATTGGCTGCTCGAATCTTTCTCTTTCGTCAGCAGAGGGGCGGATAGATGCAGATTGGAGCTGATGTTCACGTATCCTGAGGTTAAATGACTTCCATGCATGGAAAGAACTGGCTAGCAAATTCGCAAAAATAAAAACAACCAACTGTCTTCGTCCTTCGGAATTCTTTGCAAGGAGAAGAGGAGAAGGAGATTATCCTGTCCATCAAGACATCTTCCATCAAGTCCATCTTCGCCTTTCAGTGCAGTTTTGGCTGATGTCGTCATCTTCAATTTCAGTTTCCTGCCGTTTCCTCAGAACAAGATTCCCGTTCCAGATTGAAATACTCTCTGTCTCAGCTTTGATTTTACTTAATTAACCAGCCTCAAAAGCCCTCTGAAATAAAGTACTCTCCAGATTCACTAGTCTATGCTAGAAAGCAAATCCTCCTTCTCTTTGTCTTAAATCAGCGACCCCTTTTAATGAGATGATGTCCTCTCAACCCAGACACTCCCTAAACATAAAACAACCTCTCTGTATCCACTCTGTCAAATCCTCTAAAAATTACTTAATATTTTAAAAAAGGCCTCTCATTTTTCTACATTTCAATGAATACATTTCAAAACATTCAACCTCTTATAATGTAGTCTTTCCTGGAATCAACAAAGTGAACTTTCTCTGGACTGGCTTCAATACCAATATATTTTTTTTTCTTTACAGAACGGGCTCAAAGCCGTTGAGAATATTCCAGCTTTGGTCTGACCAGTGCGATGCTGTAGATTTATCAAGACCTGAAAATGTGTTTCTGGAACAGTGCAGCAGGTCAAACAGCATCCAGGGAACAGGAGAATCGACGTTTCGGGCATAAGCCCTTCTTCAGGAAGGGCTGTCTGATCTGCTGCACTGTTCCAGCAACACATTTTCAGCTCTGATCTCCAGCATCTGCAGACCTCACTTTCTCCTCGAAGATTTATCAAGACCTCCCAACCTTTGCAATCTATTTCGTTTGAAATAACGAACATCACATTATTTGGGTTCCCTATTCTCCACATAACCTTGGATACTGGACTTGATTTTGTTTCTGATTCATGCAGACGCACAGTTGAATATTTTCATTTTGCAGCTTTCTGCAGTCTTCTTTCTTCTAAATACGAGGCATATCCTCGATGCTTTCTGCCAATGTACATTGCCTCACATTATCCCACATTAATTTCATCAGTAAGATTTTTTCACACAGCGATTTTATTTCTATCCTTCTGCAGACAATTTCTGTCATCCTCGCTACTTGCCTTTCATCCTGCTTTTCTACGAGTTACCTCATATCCAAAGTATGTATGAAATAATTATGAACCCAGAACTCGTCTCTGCGTCCCTGTTGTGGGTTGCTGTCTGTGATCCTGAAATTGCACTCAACTGACACAGCTCTGCCTTGTGTTAGATCACAAATTGTATATGATAATAGAAAGTCAGAAGCAGTAGCAGACCATTCGGCACTTCTAATTTTTTTCTGCCATGATAATGCTGATCATCTCCCTCACACGTTTCTTTTTCACTTTCTGCTCCTGGTTTTGCTTGGTTTAATCCTCAGGCCTATCTACAACTCCTTCTTCATAACGTTCAATGTTTCGATCTGAACTGCCTTCTGTGGCACGGAATTCCACACGCTTTCCCCTCTTGATGATCAAGCTTTTCCTCATTTCGGTCTAAGTATTCTACCATGGATCCCTCGAAATTAACAATTATTTTCCTATCTAATTCCTCACAGCAATATTCATCCCGACACGTGAAGAATCCTAGTTCTTGGACATGCCTACTTTCGAAAGCACTGATTGACATTTGGAATTCACAAGAGCTTCGTCATTAGTCTCTAACATACAGGCAGTATTGATCGATAGTGTTCAGTTACCATCCCTTCCAGTCCGTATCCTGTCCAGAATGAGTAAATGTTTCTTTCTGTGCTCAAAATAATGCTGAAGCGAAGGGGTTAAAGCAAACCTGTTATTTCAAGCCTTTCAAGTATCATCAGTCTCTGCGGTACTGAACAGTGTCTCTGGAGACTGACTCTCTGATGTTAGAAAATGTCATCCTATTCACTGAAGTATTCCATACTGTTGTGTGAGCATCGTCTCTGCAGCTCGAGTCAGCAGTGATTCTAGATAGAGTGAGAGGGACAACGAGTTTGAGAGAAAAAGAGAATGTGATCAGATCTTTCAGCAACAGACTGGAACTTCACAATAAGTGTACAGAAGTTAAGGAAAGTCGATTGGACCATCATGAGAATGGTTGAGAATCTGAATACAAAGGATTGCAATATACTTGCAATGGATAAGAATCTGGAAACAATGAACTGGAATGTTACAATACATTTCAGGAGTCTCTCTTGGTATCTTTTCGTACTTTCCACTTACTATGATCGTTTGCCATT
>NW_025214190.1:22450-26432 GCF_004010195.1 Chiloscyllium plagiosum | reverse complement strand
GCCACGTTACAGGGAGGGTTATGGTTTCTCAGTAACATCAGAAGCTATTGGGGTCTCCACAGAGTTGGAAGCTTCAGTGGATGTCTCCTGGCTGCAACTCTCTCTAAATTTTCACTAGACTTGTTTTCCCTCCACGATTGGAGAACTGCATCTGAGAATCTGTATCTGATCTTTCTTTTTTGCCAAGTACATGTTTATGGGATATTACTGTATCAGAACACTTAATTATTAATAGCATCTAGGCCAACGCTTTCAAATATTTTTGAGGAGCTCTGCTGCCGTCCATAACACATGATTTCTTCTCTTCCTCTGTAATTGGGTGGAGACATTAAATGGGCTATCCCTTCACTTCTCCAATAATTTAATTGGGCTGGATGCCTTCCTCATATTCCGGTGAAGCTAGCGTGAGACATTTTAACTGTGGAAATGTGCAGTGTGCAGCAGCACTGTCATATGAATCTTATCGAGACTTCCAACAGCACAAGCCTGAATGTTGTCTAGGTCTTGCTGCACATGGACACAGACTAGTTCAGGAGCTAAAGGGGGACATTTTTTTCCTGAATATTTTGTGATCTTCAGTGAGCACCCCCACTTCTAATCTTATGGTGTGGGTGAGACATTTATGAAGCAGCTGAAGATGTATGTGCTGAGGAAGCTACCTTGAGGATATTTTGCAGACATGTCCAGAACTGCATGGATTTTTGTACACAAACCACAATCATTGTGGTTTATGCTTTAAATCATTCTAAACAGGGAAGTTTACAACTCATTCCCATTAAGTGCAATCCTGCTCAGGCTCCTTGAGACCAAAATCAGTTAAATGCTGCCTTGATGTCAGGGCCGGTCCCTCTTCCCTAAGCCCTTGTGCTCATTTGAGTCTTTTGGTCATATCAATAGGTCACAGTGTGGGGCAGAGAGTGCTTTTTGACCAGTCAGAGGTGAGGGCGGGGGGGGGGGCGGTGGTGTGGATGAATGACATATCCCTGTTTGTGGGGTTCTCACATTCTATTATTGGAAACTAGAGGGTGGTATTTTCCTGCAAGCTCTGTTATTGAATGTTGCCAGATTGTTTTGAACATCTCTGGTTCAGGTATACGGACTGTATGCATAGTGAAACTGGGTCTACAACATGACCAACAAATGAAGCGCAAGTTGCAGAGAGGGGAAGCTCTGTAATGAGAGATGAGCGACCTCTTTCATACCCAACCTGGGTTTTTTAATTACATTTTGTGTGGGACAGTTTTGAAGGGCTGAATGGTCTCCTGTGTTTCTGTGCACCAGGATATCACAGTAAGTAGCCTCTACCTGTTCCTGTCTAGCATGTTTGAGGGACTGAATGGAACACAGAAAGATGGGACTGAGTAGCAGGAGTGGGCCATTAGACACTTTGAGTCTTCTCCACCAGGCACTAAGATTGTGGCTGATCAAGTTATGGTCACAGCCCCACTTCCCTGACTGTATCCCGTTATCCATGACTCACTTCTCTGTCAAATATTTAACTAACCCAGCTTTGAATCAATGTAAACAAAGAGGGATCACAAACTTGTGGGGAAGAGAATTCCCACTTAAAATGCCTGATTAGAATGTCTCCTCATCCCTCTTATAGAGTCATATAGCACGCAACTTTGTCCTTGCTGACCAGACATCCCAATCTGATCGAGTCTGATTTGCCAGCATTTGGCTCATATTCCTCTATACCTTCTTATTCATATACCCATCAAGATGCCAGACTCCACAACTTCCTCTGGCAGACAATCCCATATGCACACCTGCCTCTGTACGAAAACATTGCCTCTAAGTTCCATTTAAAATATTTCCTCTCGCACCTTAAACCCATACCCTCTATTTTTCGAAACCCCTATTCTGGGAAATACACCTTGACTATTTACAAAGTCCATGCCCCTTATGATTTTATAAACCTCTATAAGGTCAGTCCTAAGCCCTTAATTCTGCAGGGAAAACCGCTATACCCCATTCAGCCTCTGCTTATAGCCCAAACTCTCCAAACCTGGCAACATCCTTATAAATCTTTTCTGAACCTTTTCAAGTTTCACAGCAACCTTCGTACAGCAGGAGACCAGAACTGCACACACTATTCCAAAATGTGTCCTCACTGACATCCTGTACAGCTGTAACATGACATCCCAACTCCGAAACTCAATGCTCTGACCAATGAAGGCAAACATGCCAAACACCTTGTTCACTATCCTGTTCACTTTGAAGGAGCGTTGCTCAGCAACATCCTCCAATAAATTTCCATTAAGTATTCCGATTTGCTCCCCAAAATGCAGCACTTCATATTTATCTGAATTAAACACCGTCTGCCACTCGTCAGCCCATTGGCCCATCTGATCGATGTCTCCTTGCACTCTGAGATAATTTTTTTAATTACCCACAACATGAAAAATGTTGGTCTAATCTTCAAACTTGCTACCCTTACCACCTATGGTCACATTCATATCATTTATATAATTGACGAAAAGCAGTGGGCTCAGCACTGATCCTTGTGGCACACTGCTCTTCACAAGCCATCAGTCTGAAAAGCAATCCTCTACCAATCTCTGTCGCCTCCCTTCAATGTAATTTTGTATTTAATTGGCTTGGCTGCGCTGGTTCCCATGTGACCTATCCTTATTAACTTGCCTAATATCCAGAATCTGGTCGAAGAACTTGCTGCTGTCTATATGGAAAGCATCTACAACACTACCTTCATCAATCCACTTTGTCACCTCTTTAACAGACTCAGGCAAATTAGTGTGACACGATTTCTCATCCAAAAAGCCATGGTGACTATTCCCAATCAATCCTTGCCTTTGAACATGCAATTGCCTATCCCTCAGAATCCCCCCCAACCACTCACCCACCACTGGCATCAGGCTCACCAGTCCAGAGTTCGCTGGGTTGTTGAGGAACTGTTTTATTTTCTACTGCCACTCCTCCATTGGTCACAGCAAATTATCGGTGTTAACAGTTTGATGATATGGCTTATAATATAGGTCTAACATTGGGTCAGAGTCGTCCTAGGAAGAAGTCATGTAGATTTCCTTCCTCTGTTAAAATAACAAATTCATGACTAAAACAAATTTCCTCAAGCTATGATGTAAAGAAGAACGACAAACAGTCTAGAAATTACAAAAATGTGCATTGATATTTCCATTTCTAAAAGTAATGAGGAGCAAAAACATATGCAGACACACACACAGATACATACACAGGCACACATAGACAAAATCAAAGACACACAGACATACTCAAACACACACACACAGACGTGCGCACACAGACACACTCAACCTCACAAAAACACAGACACACAAAAACACGGACACACAGACACACACGCCCATGAAAATGCACACACTATCACAGATGAATTCACATACCATAGAGCGTACAAAATTAGAGCAGTAAAAAGGACATTTGGCCCATCCAGTCTACTGAACCGTTGATCATGGCTGACATGTTTTTTCAAGCCAGTTCTACGACCCTCTCACAACAAGCCTTGAGCCCATCTTGAATCATAAATTATCGAGTTATATCCTAAAGACACTAAGATGTGTGTGTGTGCGGCACGCGCATGCACATGTGTACCTGTGTGTGTGTCTGTGCGTGTGTCTGTATGTCGGTGTGTGTATATTTCTTTGTGCGTCCGTGTGTGTCTGTGTGCATGTGTTGTCTCTGTGTGTGTGTGTCTGTGCGTGCGCACATGTCTGTGAGTCTCTGTGTGCGTGTCTTTGTGCGTGTTTATCTGTCTATGTGTTTCTGTGTGTGTGTCTGGGTGCGTGTGTATGTGTGTATGTGTGTGTTTACCTAATAGCAGAAGACAGCATTATCGAGGACAGTTGCTTTTCAGACTGGAGGCCTGTTGTTATGGACTAGGCCAGACCACTCAAAATATTCTTGAGCCGGCAGTGCAGACCGTAACTTTGTACTTTGTTTCACTAAGTGCACAGTGAAAATTATCAGGTTTAAACATTGTCAA
>NW_025214190.1:15102-22030 GCF_004010195.1 Chiloscyllium plagiosum | reverse complement strand
GTTGTACAGCACGGAAGCAAACACTTTTGACCAACTCGTCCATACCAAGCTGATTTCTGAAATTAATCGTGCCCTACTTGGGGTGGTGCAGTGGCTCAGTGCTACTGCCTCACAGTGCCAGGGACCTGGGTTTGATTGCTGGCACAGCTGATTGACTGTGTGGAGTTTGCACATTTTCGCTGTGTCTGCGTGGGTTTCCTCCCACAGTCCAAAGTTGTGCAGGTTATGTGAATAAGCCATGCAAAGTTGCACATAATGTCAGGTGCATTAATCAGGGTTAAATGTGGTGAGATGTTTCTGGGTGGGTAACTCTTCAGAGAGTTGGTGATCTAATATATTTGTCACCAATTAGCCCATATCACTCTAAACCCTTCCTATTAATATACCCATTTGGGTGTCTTTTAAATGTTGTAATTATACCGATCTCCACCACTTCTTCTGGCAGTTCATTATGTACATGCTCCACTTTCTGAGTGAAAACATTCCCCCGAGGTCACCTTAAAATCTTTCTCCTCCCAAATTAAATCTATGCCTTCTAATTTTGGACTTCCAAGCATGGGGAAAAGATCTTGACTACTCACCACCTATCCAGGCACTTAATGAATTTATAAACCTTTCGAAGGTGCAAATGTGAGTCCCACCCAGGGTCTGTGCTTTCAGTCATCCGGGGCTTAAGTTCTGAAATTCAAAACTGACACCTCTTCCATCTCAATCAAACCACAATTTTAAAATCATTTTAGTCAACGCTTTCAGACATATTATAAAACACCTCTAGTAGGATTAGAACCTAGCCCTTTGGGGGCCAGAAGTAGGGACACTACTACCACTCCAAAATAGCCCCAAAAGTTGCAACATTAATCTCCTGTGCGTTTATTTATCAGCCTGTTCTGACATGCTGCACCTCAATCCAGACGATCTGGTCTCGAGCTAGGGACACTACCAGACAAGTTCAGGAATCGGAATAGAATCCAGAGCTCTGCGTCAGAGGCAGGGATACTACCGACGACACAAGCTCTAAACCATGCCTAAATCTTTAACCTTAAATGCCAGCTTTCAGATCGGTGTGGATTCATTGAAATCTGGTTCAGTTTACTGAATTACCCAGTTAAAATAACAACGTTGTTAAAAAATGCAAGGCACTTGCCTCAAGTGTAGGATGTCGAGCTTATGTGCTCTGCCTTCGAGCTAAACTATGAACATCTTTAAATACTTGGCTATTATTTCCAGTTTAAATGGCTATTATCTGTAGTCTGCAATATGAGGGAATGAAATCCTGCAGACACGCACTGCACTATGAAGGATCTCGAATAGATATCAACACTGAACATCGGAGACAAAGACAGAGCATACTTTCTGGCCTGAAACGCCGATCACTGTTTCCCAGCTCTAACGTGTGACTGCCCTCTTCCTAAAACCATTAAATGGTACAAGGTAACTGATTACTTTCCAGCCTTTCTTTCCCAGTATTATCACTCACTGGGCTAAAGAAGTGCAGATGGAGTTTAATGTTGATAATGCAAGGTATTGTACTTTGGTAAAACAAACTAAAAAAAAACACATATACAATTAAATGTTGAGCCATTGGTAGTGTTGTAGAACAGAACAACCTAGGGTTTCAGGCATAATTCTTTCAAGTTTGCTTCATATGTAGACAGTGTGGCTATGAAGATGTTTCACATGATGCCCTTCATTATAAAGACGTGGAGTCATAGAGATTTACTGCACGGAATCAGACCCTCTGATACAACCTGTCCATGTAGACCAGGTACTCTAACCTAATCTTGTCAATTTTGCCAACACTTGCCCAAATCCCTCTGAACCCTTCCTATTTATATACTCATCCAGATGTCTTTTCAATACTTTAATTTGACCAGCCTCTGGCAACTCATTCCACACACATACCACCCTCTATGCATAAAAATTGCCACTGAAGTCCCTTTTATATCTTTCCCCTCTCATCTTAACCTACGCCCTCTAGTTGTGGACTCGCCCACCCTGGGGAAAATACATTGACTATTTACCCTATGCATGCCTCTCATGATTTATACACCTCTAAATTTCACCTTTCAGCCTTTAATGATTCAGAGAAAACATCCCCAGCCTATTCCAGCTCTCCCTACAGCTCAAATCCTCCAGCCCAGCCAACATCCTTGCAAATCGTTTCTGAACCCTTCGAAGTTTCACAAGATCTTTCCGATAGGAAAGAGACCAGAATTGTACACAATATTATAAACGTAGCTGAACCAATGTCCTGTACAGCCGCAACATGACCTTCCAACTCTTGTAACCATTGGTTTTAACAATAAAAGAAAGCATATTAACACCTACTTCACCATCCTATCTACCTGCAACTCTACTTTCAAGGAAATATGAACCTGTACTCCAAGGTCTCTTTATTCAGCAACACTCTCCTGGACTTTATCAATAAGTGTATAAGTCCTACTCTGATTTGTTTTCCAAAATGTAGCACCTCGCATTTACCTATATATCTCCATCTGCCACTCCTCAATCCATTGGCCCATTTGAACAAGATTCCATTTTACTCTGTGGTAACGTTCTGAACTGTTCACTACGTCTCCAATTTTGGTGTCATCTGCAAATTTACTAGCTATATTTTCTTTACTCAGCGAGTTGTGAGTTCATGGAATGCCCTGCCAGTAGCAGTGGTGGACTCTCCCTCTTTATGGGCATTTAAGCGGGCATTGGATATGAAGGATAGTGGGCTAGTGTAGGTTACGTGGGCTTGGATCAGCGCAATATCGAGGGCCAGAGGGCCTGTACTGCGCTGTATTCTTCTATGTTCTATGTTCTATCTATATCTCCTATGTTCACATCCAAATCATTTATATAAATATCAAATAGCAGTGGACAGTCCTTTGAGTACAGGAGTTGGGACGGTATGTTCAGTTTGCACGGGACATTCATGAGGCATGTCCTGGAGGACTTTGTGCAGTTCTGGTCCCCCTGTTAGAGAGAATATTATCAAGTTCGGGAGAGTTCAGAAGAGATTTATCAGGATGTTGCTGCGAATGCAGTGTTTGAATTATAAGGACAGGCTCAACAGACTCGGACATTTTCTACTGGAGCGTAGGAGGCTGAGAAGTAACATTGTAGAGGTTTATAATATCATGAGAGGTATCAGTAATGTTGAATGGTAGGTGTCTTTTACCTCGATTGGGGGATTGTTTTAAGATAAGAGGGCGAAGTTTCATAAAAGACATAACATCATAGAGCTGCATAGCATGGAAGCAGACCCTTTGTTCCACCGTGCCCATGCCAACCAGATAGCCAAAATTATTCTCCTCCCATTTGCCGGCATTTGGTCAATTTACATCAGAACCCTTCCCATTCATCTGTCCATCCAGATGCCTGTTAAATGTTGTAACTGTGCCAGCCTGAATACCTTCCTCTGGCAGCTCATTACACACGGACCATCCTCTACATGAAGCTGTTACCCATTAGAACCCTTTTTTTGTCTTTCCCATCCAACCTTAAACCTTTGCCATCTAGTTTTTGACTGCACTACTCTAGGGAAAAGACCTTGGCTATTCAATCTATCCGCTGAACCCATGATTTTACTAACCTCTAACATCAACCCTCATCCTCTGATTCTCCAGGGAAAGCAGGCTCAGCCTATTCAGCCTCTCCCTATAACTCAAATCCTCCAACCATGGCAACCTCAGTGTAAACCCTTTAAAGTTTGACAACATCCTTCCTACAGAGAAGGGAGATCAGAATTGCAAACAGTATTCCAAAAGTGGCCAAACCAATGTCCTGTACAGTCGCAATCCAGACTCCTAACACATATACACAATGCATTGACCAATGACATATCAAATACTTTCTTCACTGTTCTATCTAGCTGCAAATCCACTTTTTAGGAAGTAGAAACCTGTACTCTGAGATCATTTTGTTCAGCAACACTCCCCGGGACTTTACCAGTAAGTGTATAATTCCTGCCCTGATATGCTTTTCCAATATGCAGCATCTCACATTTATCTAAATTAAACTCTGTCTGCCACTTCTCGGTCCATTGGCGCATCTGATTAAGATCTCGTCGTAATCTGAAGTAACCTTCTTTGCTGGTCACTATATCTTCAATTTTGGCGTCATTTGCAAACTTAGTAACTGTCCTATGTTCATATCGAAATCATTTATATTAATGACGAAAAGTAGCGGACCCAGCACCGATCCTTGTGGCACTCCACTGGTCACAGGCCTCCAGTCTGCAAAACAACCCTCCACCACCACTGTCTGTCCTCTACCTTTGAACCAGTACTGTATCCAACTGGGTAATTCTCCCTGTATTCCATGTGATCTAACCTTGCTCACCAGTCTCCATGAGGAACTATGTCGAATGCCTAACCGGAAGTCCAGAAGATCACATCCACTGTTCTGCCGTCATCAATCCTCCCCGGTACTTCTCAACAAAAACAAAATCAAATTAGTGAGACATGATTATCCACGCACACCACCATTTCACTGTCCAGATAAAGGGCTTTTGTCTAGATCTTCGATTTTCGTGTTCGTCAGATGCTGCCTGACCTGCTGTGCTTTTCCAATACAATTCTCATCTAGACTCTGATCTCCAGCATCAGCACCCCTCAATGTTGCCTATCCCTAATCAGTCCTTGCCTTTCCAAATGCATGTAAATCCTGTAGCTCATGATTCCCTCCAACACCGTGACCACCACTGATGTCAGGCTCCCCAATCTATAGTTTTTGGCTTTTTCTTTCCACTTTGTTAATAACAAAACGTTAATCAAACATATGACTTCCAGCATCTCACCTATGGCTATTAATGATGACAACATTTCAGCAAGGGACCCAGCAATCACTTCCTTAGCTTCCTACAAATTTCTTGGGTCCACCTGATCAGAACCTATGAGGTGATTCATTTTTTACACAGCATGTGGTTCGTAAAGGGAATGAACATCCTGAGGAAGTGATGGATTGCGGATAAAGTTATAGTATTTAAAACGTATTTGGTTAAGTACAAGAATAAGAGAACATTTGTACAAACCTGGGCCAAGCGCAGCCAAGTGGGACTGGTTGAGTTTGTGATTATGGTCAGAATGGACTATATGGGCCGATAGGACTGTTTGCAAATACCCTGTTTAACTCGATGAGTGTATGTGTGTTTGCATGTCCAAGTCTGTATCTGCATATTTCTGTTCGTGTTTGTCTATTCCTGTGTGTCTCTATATGTCTCTGTCAACCTCTGTGTGCATGTCTATCTCTCTGTGCTTGTTACATGTGTTCCTGCATTAGTGTGTGGATCTCTCTCTCTGCATCTCTGTGCAATGGGAACTCTTTTTGTTTTTGGCGTGAATCACTGAAACGGGGTCAAAACCACTCTCCCTTCCTCTCCCTTTCCCTCTTTAATTTTAAAGTGATGCAAGCCCACACTCTGCTGGTCTGGTTTAGATCTTTTCAATCCTTTCTCACATGTAAGGTTACTTGTAAGAGTAAAACATTAAAAATTCCAAGTTAGAGGAAGTGCATTAAAATTAATCTCATCGCCTTGGAAAGTAGCTCACTCGGATTTGCTTGTATAAAATTGCAATGGAAATATGCTTTCATGTGTTCACTGTGGTTGGAAATACGACCCAGTGACAAACCATTTCCACATTGCAGAAGGAGCGCAGACATTTCTCCACACGAACATGTTCCACTCTGAGGGTCTAAGTACAATGACAATCCTCTACAACGAACCTAGTGTGTGTGTGTGTGTGTTTGGTGGTGCAATCAAAATTCAGGTTGGATTGTGCTGCGAGCTGCTGCTCTCCCTCTCTCGCTCTCAGACTGAATCCCTAAGCGTTTACACAATTTAGCACCACGATTACAGTGGCGTGGGGGTGAGGGATTCGGGGTGGGGGTGCAACAGAAATTGACAACAACAGAAATCTCCGCAGCTCTGGAAGCATCTTTGGACAAAAATGAAAGTTGACGTTTTGGATCGAGTGATCCTTACTCAGAACTCATATCGGGGGATATTACATCACAGAGACTGCTAGACCCGCCCCGCACAGATACACACACGAATACAGACACATAGAAGCACTCACTATACATTGACAGTAATACAGACCTGGAGAGTGTGTCAATATTTCACTCGCTCTATTTGGTGTGTATCAGTATTTTTGAGTGGAGTGTGACTGTAGGACAATTTCAATATTTGCAGATACCATACCTGAAAGAATTGTAAAGTTTGTTGAGGACGGCGTGGAACTCCAACAGGAAAGTTATATGTTGGTGCAGTGTTCAGGTGTATGGCAGATGATGATCAATGCAGTGCAGTGTGAGGTGATACTCTTGAGTAGGAAGGACATTGAAAAACAATATAAGACAGGTTGTACCGTTACAAAGGAGGTGCAGGAACAGAGGGCCCAGGGTGTATATGAGAACAGGTTATTGAAGATGTCAGGACAAGTGGGGAAAGCATTAAATCTCACAGATTAGTTTCAGCATCTGAGCTGTTTACAGGAGGAGGTGTAGGAGGGAGTCTCCGTGCTCCCTTCCTGGGATGTGATGGAGACGATGTGATGTGAGTCCACCCTCCTGCCCACCGAGAGCGTGGGGATTCCATTTGTACCAGATCAACACAAAAGGGAGATGGCATCAGGGTCACGGCTTCTCAGTTGTGTCGGGGGGATACGGAGGTGTCAGAGGTTTAAAGTGAGAATTGTCCTTCACTGAACATTGCTCCTTACTCGGTAGGTGGGACGTGGATGTTTCAGAATCTCCACACGAGGCATCCCAGTCCTCTCCGGCTCGTACCAGGGTCCTCCCTACATGGCAGAGGGAGGGGGAACGTGAGGGAACGGATATCGGGCACTCCACCACTCGGCCTGAACCTGACTGTCCTATTCCAAGCTGTTTCTCCTGGAATGGGAGAAAGGGAGGGACGGAGGGAGGGAGGGTGGGA
>NW_025214190.1:4422-12747 GCF_004010195.1 Chiloscyllium plagiosum | reverse complement strand
CGACCTATCACCTTCATCCCCTCCCCCACTCACCTATTGTACTCTATGCTACTTTCTCCCCACCCCCACCATCCTCTAGCTTTAATCTCCACGGTTCAGGCTCTCTGCCTTTATTCCTGATGAAGGACGTTTGCCCGAAACGTCGATTTTACTGCTCCTCGGATGCTGCCTGAACAGCTGTGCTCTTCCAGCACCAATAAGCCAGTTACAAATCACACACATTTTTGTCGGTCTGGAGTCATATGTAACCCATGCCAGGTAAGGATGGCAGTTTGCTTCCTTCAAGGCCATCAGCGAACCTGATGGGTTTGCCAAAAATCGAAAATGGATTCATCATCGTCATTTGACTCTTAATTCCAGATTTAAAGTGACTGTCGTGAAGGGTCTAAAGCCAGTAGGAGTATACATAAGAGGGAAATCCGGAGGCCATGAAGGGGACATGAGATAGTTCTGGCAAGTACGGTTAAGGAGAATCCAAAGGGACCCTACACATACATTAAGGACAAAAGAATAGCTCAGGAGAGTTTTGGGCCACTTAAAGATCAGCAAGGTTGCCGATGTGCAACACCGCCGAAGATGGAGGCGATACCAAACAAGCATCGTGCGTCAGTATTGACTGTGCAGAAGGATATGCAAGCTAAAGAACTTGGGAAATAAACTGTGACATGTTGAAAAGTGCCTGTATTACAGCGAAGGAGATGCTGGAGTTCGGAAACCCGTAAAGGTGAAAACATCTCCAGGACCTGATCAGATGTACCCGAGAACTCTGTGGGAAGTGAGTGAAGTGATTGCTGGGTCCCTTGCTGAGATATTTGTATCGTCAATTGTTGCAGATGAGGTACCAGAAGATAGGAGGCTTGCGAACTTGGTGTGATTACTGACAACACTTAAGAAGGATGGTAAGGAAAAGCTAGTGAGCGGACTTCAGTAAGGCATTTGCCAACTTCCTGCATGGTAGATTGATTAACAAGTTTAGTTCAGATGGAATACAGGGAGAACTAGCCATGTGTAGACACAATTAGCCCGAAGGCAGGAGACAGAGGGTGGTGGTGAAGGATTGCTTTTCGAAAAGGAGGGTTGTGACCATTGGTGTGCTACAAGGGTTAGTGCTGGCTCCACTGCATTTCATATTAATCATTTCGATGTGAACATGTCAGCAATAGTTGCTACGTTTGCAGATGAAACCAAAAATGATGTTGCAGTGTAGAAAAAAGAAGGTTTACCTCAGAGTACAATGGGATCTTGATCAGATGGGCAGACGGGCTGACAATTGGAAGATGGTTTTTCATGTAAATAAATGGGAGGTGCTGCATTTTGGAAATGCAAATCAGGGCAAGACATGTACACTTCATGCTAACGTCCTGTGGGGGTGTTGCTGAACAAAGCGACCTTGGAATGCAGGTTCATAGTTTCTTGAAAGTAGAGTCGCTGTTAAGTAGGATAGTGAAGAAGGCATTTGGTATGCTTGCCTTTATTGGCCAGTGCTTTGACTATATGAATTCAGTGGACATGTTGCTGCTTTACAACACATTACTTTGGCCACTTTTAGAATACTGCATTCCATTCTGGTCTCTCTCCTTTTGGAAATATTTTGTGAAACTTGAAGAGAGTCAGTTAAGATTTACAAGGATGTTGCCAGGATTGGAGCTGTTGGGAGAGTGTGAGTAGATTGGGTTCTCACAAACTTTGATGATTGGGTTATTTTATTCCTGTAGCGTGAGGAGCATGTATAGGGTGTATAGCCAAGGTCTTTTTCCCCAAAACTAAAGGGCATGGATTTCTGATGAGAGGAAAAAGATTTAAAAATGATCTAATGAGCACATTTTTCCCACAGAGGGTGGTGCATGTGTGGAATGAGCTGCCAGAGGAGGTGCTGGAGGCTTTTACAATTATAACGTCTAAATGATATTTGGATGGTACATGAAGAGGAAGGGTTTACATCGACATTGGCCAAATGCGATTAGTTTAATTTGGGATATCCCATCAGCATGGACGAGTTAGACTGAAGCGTCTTATTCTGTGCTGTACATCTCCGAGGCTCTGACTCTATCTGACCTTGCACCAATATCGTATTAATTCATCATTCCCGGACATACTAACCTATGTTGCTAGATATGATCGAAATGTCTTCATTTCAGCATTCTGAAACCTGCAAACACATCCTTCCATAACACTGACTTAGAGTCTCTCTCCCTCTTTCTATTTCCCAAATCCGTCCCATTTGTTGGTGTTTAAACTGCTTTCCCGCCATCTAGTTTTAATTGTCCAGTTTCAATGGGAATAACTGTCCTATATCTTTTCCTGCCCTTGAATGTTGCTCACTCAAGAGCATCAGTTTCCAACACGAAGAAGCTTAGGAACAGTGTTCAAAAAAGCATTGCTTGCGTTTTCTTTGACTTCCCAGTGTCCTGTCCTGTGCTCCATGTTGGATAATGGGGTTTTAACAGTTTCGAGGCACACCTTTGTAACTTGTTCTGCGCCTATTCATTGAATGCCTGTATTAATCACTCTCTGCTGCTCATGTGCGGAGTAATGTGAAGAATCCTCACAACTGTTAGTGATTCAGACGAGGCTTCTCATTTGCCTTTGACTGATATTTGACTTAACTCTAGTTTTTGTACATTCGTGAAAATGCTGGGGATGGTTTCCTGGAGGCTGTGTTTTAAGCTGCTGTGGAAATTCAGGAAGACCAGAGGCTTTGGTGATCCAAGTCTGGATGAAACATGGTGACTATAGTTACAGCATCTGGATCTGCAATATGCCCAACAAATGGAGCTGCAGAGAGGGGAATCTCTGTAAAATGGAATGAGGGAATTACAATCAGATCAGCCATGGTTTTGAAGAATGTTGGAGCAGGATTGAATGGCTCGTTTATGCAACTTATTCAGATATTTCTGTTAGTACCAAGCCACTTCCTCTTCTCTCCCAGTGTCTCACAGTGGTGGGTAGTGAGTCACCTCCTCCTGTTCCTGGGGAACAGAAATCTGGGCCTCACTAGCCTCCAGATTTCCCTGCACCGCAGTCTCGAGCAGTTGAGTGACTCCTCCTGTGCCTGTGTCCCAGTCTCAAACAGTTGAAAGACTGCCTCCTGTTCCTCTGTCCCAGTCTCGAGCAGTTGAGTGACTACCTCCTGTTTCTCCCTGTTCCTGAGCAGCAGTTTCAATGCTCTGAATGATGTCACAAGGTTAAGAAAGGACTTGATAACAGAGAATTTCAAACTTGGAGCAGCATTACACAAAGGTATCTAGAAACTTCTCCACCAAACATTTTATGCAGCTCGCCTGTTACTTTATTCCTGTCTCCTTTTATAAACAGGGTGAATCATATACAACAGTGCAGTGTTCCGACAATACTCCCAAATATAGGGAAGACAGATTAAAAAGATTGAAAGATTTATGATCTATCCCTCAGCAACTCTCATTCATTCCATCCAAACCTAGTAAATGTTCTCTTTTATTGTGTTATGCAAAATGATGTCAGGAACTGGTTAACTGAACCTGTTTGTTTGGTGAGTGTGACTAATGTCAGTCTCCATGGATTCTAATTGTCCCATGGGAGTGTTTCCATCTTTTCATGATAAAAGGGCTCCATTCAATGTGTTATCCCATAGTATGAGCGGGAGCAAGACCATAGCACGAACAGGGGTTGGCTGCACCAGAGAGGGGAAGAGATAAGAAACTGAGAACATTAGACTGGAATGTTCCAACAATGGATAAGAATCTGAAAACAATAGATTGGAAGGTTCCAGCAATGGACAGGGGTTTATCCTATTATGTTTGGTCTTTTTCTACATATTATTGGTGGCAGTTATCATCGCGGATCAGAGATGCACTTTACATTATTCAATGTTTTTATTATCCTATCCTGGCTATTTTTGGTGTCCCTGGTAAGTTTCACTGTCGATATATTATTTGCATTAACCATGTGTGACTGTATTACTGTTCTTTTCATTTACTCTACTCTGTAAGCATTCACGCTCCAAACCACAACAAACAACAGTGAACTTGTTCATTCTTTCTCTCCTTCGTTAGTTCTGGCACTGGGCCTTGTTGGTTGACCTACTCACCTTCAGGTATGAACCAGGATGCATTGCATCACTGCCCTATTTAAATATTGAAAGTTTCGAGGTCACTGTCTTCTGTTCTGGATGCAAACTTCATTTCCTTCCTCTGACTCCATCTCATCCCTGGCCAATAACTGAGGCTGAAACAGACGAGTCACAACCACGGTGATCCCTTTGGCCACAAGCTGATTACTGACACTATATCCTGGCTTTTCCTAATTTCAGCTATTGACAACTGCAGAATTTACTTCACTGGTTCATCCCGTCTGCTGTTTGAACATTCAGCTATGAAACACAGTCTTAATAAAGCCAATGATCTGCTGCTGCTTAACCAAATCTGAGTCGGTATTCCATGGCTGTTATCTAAAGGGTCTCCCTCGGTTAATGACACAAAACCCTGACAGTTCTTCACATTTAAAATGATTTCCTCTATGTCTATTCTCTCTAAAATAATAATTTTCATATCTACTGCCACCAACACACTCACACACACGCACACACAATCTCTTATCTCTTATTTCGGCAGTGGAGGTACAGAGCCATACATTTGTGGGAGTCCATTTACTGTCACTGCAAGGGTTACAAATCTTCCCGTGCAAGACATTTCTGTAGTGCAAGTATAGTAGCAATATACTGGCAAAGGTTTGCAATGGTCCCAAATGCTGGGCAGGTAGAACAGTTTATATAGAGTAGTCCACGAGCATGGTCTGCACAGCTCTCCATTCTGGCTAGTCCCTTGTCCTAGTTTATGGTGTATTGGATGGTTCTGTGAGGCAGATTCACAATTTGATGTAACTAACCATTTCAACTGATCTGGCAGTAATTTTATTGAATGCTCCCATTCTTGTGATTGGACCCACCATTGTCTCACTTCTCCAATTACTCCCACTCCCCTCTCTCCTTATCCATATTTTCAGAACATGTTATCAGTTAATTAATTGTTTGTTTTTCTGTACCTTTCCCTGGTGTTGTTTTTTTTTTGGCTCCCGAGTGTATCGAGTGCTGGCATTGTGAAGCTCATAAACAATGAAATTACATGTGGCAGGCTGCTGCTCCAAGTTGGAAAGGGGGTCCCAGAAGTATTGAGACACGTCTTTGAAACTTACCACTGAAAGCCTGTGTTTGTCCCTCTTACATGATTGTGCGGTTCAGCACATGAGGAAACTCCTCGAGTATTATACTTAAGGAACAGGTCTCTTAGTTGGAGCTTAGGGGCTTCTGACTGACTCCTGTAATGCAAAGGTTAGTGGAGGGGCTGGGGATGGTTTGCTGGAGGTTATGCTGTGAGCTGTCTCAGACATTCAGGGAGACCTGATGATTTGGTGACCCAACTCTGGATGGAGCATGGGGAATGTGGTTACAGCATCTGAGCCTGCAACATGAACAACAAATGGAGGAGAGACTGCAGAGACGGGAAGCTCTGAAACCACAGAGTATGTGTGGGGAAAGGAGCTGCTAAATCTGACTGTGTTTTAACGAGGAGACACACATCCTTTCCCTCTCCCCTTTAAATACACCGATGCAAATTCACCGTCTCCTCCCCACACACAAACACACTCCCCCTCTCTCACATGCACACACACACACTCCCTTCTCTCACACGCACGCACACCCTCTCTCTCCCTCCCAAAGACTCACATGCTCACCCTCACTCTCTCACAAGCACACACACTCTCTCTCCATCCCATAGACACTCCACCTTGTTTTCAAACACACACACGCACGTGCGCGCAAACACACAGACACTTCGACACACACACACACACACACGCACACACACCTACTCACACAAACACACACACACATCTAATCTGTAAGATGAATTTTCATTTGCTGGCTTTTATTTCTAGATGCATTATATTTTCTCAAATAATATACAACTTGTAGACAGTCAGTCAATGTGATACTTTATGAACTCCTACTTTGGATATAAACCCAGTCTGATTCCAGGTGAAGACACATACAGACCCCAAACAAGACCGCATGCTTAAAATACGTTGTCGTACTGGAAGAGTCACCTCCTTTACATTGATAATACCTGAAGGTATCTCCAGGCATGAGTTGAAAGGAACTCTGGAATTTGCATATTTATCAATCAAAACCTGCATCTCCATTCGAACCGAATTAAGATTTAGCAGCCATCTTAGATGTTTTCAATTCATGTGTATGTGTTGTATAAGCCTTTAATCTTTTCCTAATAAGTTTTGTGCCTAAGGTCTTCTCTCTCTAACACCTGATGAAGGAGCAGGACAATGAAAGCTTGTGTTTTCAAATAAACCCGTCAGACTGTAACCTGGTGCCATGCGATTATTGACCTTACTCAACCCAGTCCAAAGCTAGCACCTCCATATCATGTTTTTTTTATTGGTTAGCCAATTTTCTGTCCAAGCAAATAAATTGTCCCAATCCCATGTGCTCTTGTCTTGCATATTAATCTTTCGTCAAGCATGTTATGCATTGCCTTCTTGAAGTCCAGATATAATACATCTTCAATGCAAGAAGTATCAGAAATAAGGTGGGTGAACTTAAGGCGTGGATCGGTACCTGGGACTACGATGTTGTGGCCATCACGAAAACATGGATAGAAGAGGGACAGGAATGGTTGTTGGAGGTTCCTGGTTACAGATGTTTCAGTAAGATTATGGAGGGTGGTAAAGAAAGAGATGGGGTGGCGTTGCTAATTAGAAATGGTATAACGGCTGCAGAAAGGCAGTTCGAGGGGGATCTGTATTTGGAGGTAGTATGGGCTGAAGTCAGAAATAGGAAAGGTGCCATCACCTTGTTGGGTGCTTACTATAGTCCCCCCAACAGCAGCAGAGATGTGGAGAAACAGATTGGGAAACAGATTTTGGAAAGGTGCAGAAGCCACAGGGTAGTAGTCATGGGTGATTTCAAATTCTCAAACATTGATTGAAAGCTCTTTCGATCAAGTAGATTGGATGGGGCGGTGTTTGTGCAGTGTGTACAGAAAGCTTTTCTAACTCAGGACATAGATTGCCCGACCAGAGGGGAGGCCATATTGGATTTGATACTTGGTAACGAACCGGACAAGTGATGGGCTTGTTATTGGGTGAACACTTTGGTGATGGTGACCACAATTCTGTGACTTTCACCTTGGTTATGGAGAGAGATAGGTGCGCACAACAAGGTAGATTTTATAATTGGGGGAAGGGAAATTACGATGCTGTAAGGCAGGATTTGAGGAGCATACGTGGGGAGCATAGGCTGTCAGGGAAGGATGTGGTGGAAATGTGGAACTTTTTCAAAGAGCAGATACGACGTGTCCATGATATATATGTACCTATCAGGCAGGAAAGAAATGGTCGTGTGAGGGAGCCTTGGTTGACGAGAGAGGTTGAATGTCTGGTAAAGAGGAAGAAGGAGGCTTACATAAGGTGAGGAAACAGGATTCAGACAGAGCAGTGGAGGGATACAGGATAGCCAGAAGGGACCTGAAGAAAGGGATTAGGAGAGCTAAGAGAGGGCATGAAAAATCGTTGGCGGATAGGATCAAGGATAACCCCAAGGCATTTTATGCGTATGCGAGAAACCTGAGAATGACGAGAACGAGGGTAGGTCCGAACAATGACAGTAGTGGGAGACTGTGTATTGAGTCGGAAGAGATAGGAGAGGTCTTGAACAAGTACTTCTCTTCAGTATTTACGAACGAGAGGGACCGTATTGTAGAAGAGGAGAGTGTGAAATGGACTGGTAAGCTAGAAGAGATACCTGTTAGGAAGGAAGATGTGTTGGACATTTTGAACAACTTGAGGATAGACAAATCCCCCGGGCCTGACGGGATATATCCTAGGATTATGTGGGAAGCAAGAGAGGAAAGTGCAGTACCGTTGGCAATGATCTTCTCGTCTTCACTGGCAACGGGAGTGGTACCAGGGGACTGGAGAGTAGCGAATGTTGTGCCCCTGTTCAAAAAAGGGAATAGGGATAACCCCGGGAATTACAGGCCTGTTAGTCTTACTTCTGTGGTAGGCAAAGTAATGGAAAGGGTACTGAGGGATAGGATTTATGAGTATCTGGAAAGACACTGCTTGATTAGGGACAGCCAGCACGGATTTGTGAAGGGTAGGTCTTGCCTTACAAGTCATATTGAATTCTTCGAGGAGGTGACCAAACATGTGGATGAGGGAAGAGCAGTGGATGTAGTGTACATGGATTCTAGTAAGGCATTTGATAAGGTTCCCCATGGTAGGCCTATGCGGAAAGTCAGGAGGCATGGGATAGAGGGAAATGTGGCCAATTGG
>NW_025214190.1:0-2391 GCF_004010195.1 Chiloscyllium plagiosum | reverse complement strand
GTGGTTAGCACTGCTGCCTCCCAGCACCAGAGATCTGGTTCAGTTTCAGTCTCGGGTCACTGTTTGTGTGGATAATGCACATTCTCCCTGTGCCTGCAAGGGGTGCCTGTCTGGTACTGCAGTTTCCTCCCAAAGTCCCAAGATGTGCCAATTCGGTGCATTAGTCATGGAAAATGTTAGGTTGCAGAAATTGTGTTGGGAAGGGGGTTAGGGAGTCGGCTTTGTATGGTATGGCCTTCAGAGGATCAGCGTGGAATCGATGGGTCAAATGGTCTCCTTCCACACTATAGGGATTCGAAGATTAACACCTTCATTGCAGAAATCAGTTGAGGGAATAATACCCTTTCTTAGTGAGGAGATTAAATCTGTGCACATTACTCCAGACGTGATCTCACAAAGACCCTGTCCAGCAGCAGCCACACTTTACTAGCTTGTTGTAAGGTTCCCACTCCGGTGAGAGCAGGCTCAGCTGTCACGGGAATACACAATTTTGTGCTGACCTTCATTTCAGGATGATTTGAGTCCAGGAGTAAGGGCGTCTTACTGCAGCTGTACAGGCCCTTGGTGAGACCCTATCTTGAACATTGTGCAGTATTGTGTGTAGTTTTTGGTCTCATTACCTAATAAAGGACAAAGCTGACATTCAGAGAGTGCAGTGAAGGATGCCCAGACTGATCTCTAGGAGGACAGGCTTCTTGTGGGAGCAGAGTTTGGGGCAACTGTGCCTGTATTCCATGAGGTTTAGGAAAATGGGTGGACGATACAAAATTCTGACATGGCGAGACAGATTGGAAGCAGGGACGATAATTCCCCGGGTGGGATGTCCAAAACACGGGCTCACAGTGTTGGGTACAGCCAGGCCAAAGTGCGTTGAGATGAGACTAAATGTATGCACTCAGAGACTGGTGAACTTGGGCGATTATTTCCCTCATCAGGCTGAGAAATCTAAGGTACTGAAAATAAATAAGGATTTCAAGACATAGAAATGATGGGGAGAGTGCAGGGGTTTGGTGTGGAGGTATAGAACCAGCAATAATTACAGACAGTTATCCAATACTGTGGCAGCTGTGTTCCTGTGGAATACCGTATTATAGAAAACGGTGCAATATAAATAATGGGGTCTATGGGAAAAAGAGGCTTCGGTGCGAACCCCCAAATTACCAGTAAAAATCAAAACAAAAGTAATAGTCGGCCTAACGCAAACAATAGCACAAGCTACATAAATCTTTAAACTGTATAATGTAATGAGTTACTGCAGTAAATTCCACACTTTAACACTAGAGTCACTGACTACAGCCCTGTACCTTTCACTAAGATCTTCACCAGAAATCGCGTGGGCTGACTGACCACGTGATGCGGAATTCCAGTTCTCTCCAAAATATTCCCCTCCCGGTTTGAAATAAAGTTCCTTCTAAATGTAGACCACAAATACCAAATTCAGGCACAGTTTCAAGGCTTGCAGAGCGGATTACATTCCTGCTTTATCTGAACACACTGAGGGTGCATTTGGCAGACAGAGGGATCCTGAGGCTGGGATTTGCTGTTCAGCTGGTGCCAGAGACGGACTCCCATAACAGTGAACGGGAGCTCGCTTTCTAAAGAAAGGGGCACAATTCACAAATTGCAGCGAAATTGCGTTTAATAACCACACCTTATTGGATAACTGCCTGTATATCGAATGGAGGATCAAAATTTATGGACTAAAGCGAATACAGTAGTTCCTATTTTATGTGTTCGAATGGTTAAACATACAAAAGGACAAGTGTGTTGAAAACTGAATTGAGGAGATTTTCACCATGAACTAGAATGAAGGATGCTCAGTGTGTTGAATGACCTACTCCTTTCCCGATGTTTCTGTGCAGTCTGTGGGAAAGCTCTGTAAATGTTGCCACCAGATCACAGATGTTAGGAAGGAGGTCTCTGCAGGGTCAATAGGATAGTGTTTCCCGTTCCAATACTGAGGTTGGTGCCGGGTGATCTGGATGGCTTTATCCTTTAAGACATCGGAGACGTTTGATACAATAGATTGTCTTGCTTGGCCGTTTCCGAGACCGTTGAAGAGGTTTCCACATATCTGTGTATTTGGAGTCACTTATGGCCTGACCAGGAAAGCACCAGAGATTCAATTCCTGAAAGTACATTGAGGAAGGAAATTAGTGTTTACAATCGACATTGGCTTCAAGGTCACTGTTAATGACTCCAGGTTTTACGTCTCGATATTTTGTTAATTATAACTTCCACCGATTGCCAGAGCATTAGCCTGGTCTGGATTAGCAATCCAGTGATATTTCCACAACAGCACCATCTCTACATGTGGACCTATTGGAAAGCACACTGAGCAGGTTATTTCTGTGCTGTTTGACAGATCTGCCAGAAAGAACTCCCACCAAT
>NW_025214189.1:37344-40102 GCF_004010195.1 Chiloscyllium plagiosum | reverse complement strand
GAGGCACAATGCAGTGCTGTAGGATAATGCAGCCCTGAGGGACAATGTAGCGCTATGGGACAATGCAGCACTGTGGGACAATGCAGCACTGAGGGACAATGTAGCGCTATAGGACAATGCAGCACTGACGGTCAAAGCAACATTGTGGGACAATGCAGCACTGTGGGGCAATGCAGCGATGAGGCACAATGCAGCGCTGTGGGACATTGCAGCACTGTGGGACATTGCAGCACTGTGGGACAATGCAGCACTGTGGGACAATGCAGCACTGAGGGACAATGCAGCACTGAGGGACAATGCAGCGCTGAGGGTCAATGCAGCACTGTGGGACAATACAGCGCTGTGGGACAATGCAGCGCTGAGGGTCAATGCAGCACTCTGGGACAATGCAGCGCTGAGGGTCAATGCAGCGCTGTGGGATAATGCAGCACTGAGGGACAATGCAGCACTGGGGGACAATGCAGCACTGTGGGACAATGCAGCACTGAGGGACAATGCAGCATTGAGGGACAGTGCAGCACTGTGGGGCAATGCAGCGCTGAGGGTCAATGCAGCGCTGTGGGATAATGCAGCAATGAGGCACAATGCAGCGCTGTGGGATAATGCAGCACTGAGGGATAATGTGGCACTGAGGGACAATGCAGCAATGTGGTACAATTCAGCGCTGTGGGATAATGCAGCGCTCTGGGACAATGCAGCACTGTAGGACAATGTGGCATTGTGGGACAATGCAGCACTGAGGGACAATGCAGCACTGTGGAACAATGCAGCACTGAGGGACAATGCAGCACTGTGGACAATGTGGCACTGAGGGACAATGCAGCACTGTGGGACAATGCAGCACTGTGGACAATGTGGCATTGAGGGACAATGCAGCACTGTGGACAATGTGGTACTGTGGGACAATGCAGCACTGAGGGACAATGCATCACTGTGGGACAATGCAGCACTGTGGGACAATGCAGCACTGTGGGATAATGCAGCACTGTGGGACAATGCAGCACTGAGGGACAATGCAGCACTGTGGGATAATGCAGCACTGTGGGACAATGCAGCACTGTGGGGCAATGCAGCACTGTGGAACAATGCAGCACTGAGGGACAATCAGCACTGTGGGACAATGCGGCACTGTGGGGCAATGCAGCACTGTGGGACAATGCAGCACTGTGGAACAATGCAGCACTGAGGGACAATCAGCACTGTGGGACAATGCGGCACTGTGGGGCAATGCAGCACTGTGGGACAATGCAGCACTGAGGGACAATGCAGCGCTGTGGGACAATGCAGCACTGTGGGACAATGCAACACTGTGTGACAATGCATCACTGTGGGACATTGTAGCACTGTGGAACAATGCAGCAGTGTGGGATAATGCAGCTCTGAGTGACAATGCAGCACTGTGGGGCAATGCAGCATTGAGGAACAATGCAGCACTGAGGGACAAAGCGGCACTGTGAGACAATGCAGCACTGAGGGACAGTGCACCACTGTGGGGCAATGCAGCGATGAGGCACAATGCAGCGCTGTGGGGCAATGCAGCACTGAGGGACAATGCACCACTGTGGGGCAATGCAGCGATGAGGCACAATGCAGCACTGTGGGGCAATGCAGCACCGAGGCATAATGTGGCACTGAGGGACAATGCAGAAATGTGGTACAATTCAGCGGAGAGGGACAATGCAGTGATTAAAGACTATGCAGCACTGAGGGATAATGTGGCACTGTGGGACAATGCAGCACTGTGGGACAATGCAGCACTGAGGGACAATGCAGCACTGTGGGACAATGCAGCATTGAGGAACAATGCAGCACTGAGGGACAAAGCGGCACTGTGAGACAATGCAGCGCTGTGGGATAATGCAGCACTGTGGGATAATGCAGCACTGTGGGACAATTTGGCACTGTGGGACAATGCAGCATTGAGGAACAAAGCAGCAGTGTGGGGCAATGCAGCGATGAGGCACAATGCAGCGCTGTGGGGCAATGCAGCACTGAGGCATAATGTGGCACTGAGGGACAATACAGCACTGAGGGATAATGTGGCACTGAGGGACAATGCAGCATTGTGGTACAATTCAACGCTGACGGACAATGCACCACTGAGGGACTATGTGGAACTGTGGGACAAGGCAACACTGTGAGACAATGCAGCACTGAGGGACAATGCAGCACTGAGGGACAATGCAGCACTGAGGGACAATGCAGCACTGAGGGACAATGCAGCACTGAGGGACAATGCAGCACTGAGGGACAATGCAGCACTGAGGGACAATGCAGCACTGAGGGACAATGCAGCACTGAGGGACAATGCAGCACTGAGGGACAATGCAGCACTGAGGGACAATGCAGCACTGAGGGACAATGCAGCACTGAGGGACAATGCAGCACTGAGGGACAATGCAGCACTGAGGGACAATGCAGCACTGAGGGACAATGCAGCACTGAGGGACAATGCAGCACTGAGGGACAATGCAGCACTGAGGGACAATGCAGCACTGAGGGACAATGCAGCACTGAGGGACAATGCAGCACTGAGGGACAATGCAGCACTGAGGGACAATGCAGCACTGAGGGACAATGCAGCACTGAGGGACAATGCAGCACTGAGGGACAATGCAGCACTGAGGGACAATGCAGCACTGAGGGACAATGCAGCACTGAGGGATAATGTGGCACTGAGGGACAATGCAGCAATGTGGTACAATTCAACGCTGACGGACAATGCACCACTGAGGGACTATGTGGAACTGTGGGACAA
>NW_025214189.1:36783-37094 GCF_004010195.1 Chiloscyllium plagiosum | reverse complement strand
CTGTGGGACAATGTGGCACTGTGGGACAATGCAGCACTGTGGGACAATGTGGCACTGTGGGACAATGCAGCACTGAGGGACAATGCGGCACTGTGGGGCAATGCAGCACTGTGGGACAATGCAGCACTGTGGAACAATGCAGCACTGAGGGACAATCAGCACTGTGGGGCAATGCAGCACTGTGGGACAATGCAGCACTGTGGGGCAATGCAGCACTGTGGGACAATGCAGCGCTGTGGGACAATGTGGCACTGTGGGACAATGCAGCACTGTGGGACAATGCAGCACTGAGGGATAATGCAGCACTGAGG
>NW_025214189.1:30616-36661 GCF_004010195.1 Chiloscyllium plagiosum | reverse complement strand
GGGACAATGCAGCACTGTGGGACAATGCAGCACTGAGGGACAATGCAGCACTGAGGGGCAATGCCGCACTGAGGGACAATGCAGCACTGTGGGACAATGCAGCACTGAGGGACAATGCAGCCCTGAGGGACAATGCAGCACTGTGGGACAATGCAGCACTGTGGGACAATGCCGCACTGAGGGGCAATGCAGCACTGAGGGACAATGCAGCACTGAGGGACAATGCAGCACTGTGGGATAATGCAGCACTGTTGGCAATGTGTCACTGAGGGACAATGCAGCACTGTGGAACAATGCAGCAGTGTGGGATAATGCAGCACTGTGGGACAATGCAGCACTGTGGGATAATGCAGCACTGTTGGCAATGTGGCACTGAGGGACAATGCAGCACTGTGGAACAATGCAGCACTCTGGGATAATGCAGCACTCTGGGATAATGCAGCACTGAGAGACAATGCAGCACTGAGGGACAATGCAGCACTGTGGGACAATGCAGCACTGAGGGACAATCCAGCACTGAGGGCCAATGCAGCACTGTGGAACAATGCAGCACTCTGGGATAATGCAGCGCTGTGGGACAATGCAACACTGTGGGACAATGCAGCACTGTGGGACAATGCATTCATTCATTCATTTATCTCTCCATACATTGTTCCATATCTTCATTCTTCCTAGAATACATTCGTTCATCTATTTATCCATTTGCCATTAACCCGTCCATCCATCCATTTATCCATCCATCCATCCATTCATCCATCCATCCATCCATCCATCCATTCATCTGTACATTCATCCAACCAATTGTTCATCCATGTATCCATCCTCCCATCCATCCATCCATCCATTCGTCCACCCATCCATCCATAAATCTTTCCATCCATTAAGTCATCCATCCATCCATCTTTCCACCCATCCATCCATCCATCCATTCCCTCCATCCATCTATTCCATCAATCCATACCTCCCCTCCATCAATCCATCAATCCATTTTTTGTCACCATTCATCCATCTATCCATCTCCTCCATCCATCTATCCAACCAATCATCCACCCTTTCATTTTTCTATTCAGTCCATCCATCCATCACTACTCTCCATCCATCCATCCATTGCCAACATCCATCCATCCTCTCCTTCGATATATCCCCTCCTTAAAACCATCCTGTCCATCCATCCATCCATCCATCCATCCATTCCCCCACCCATCCATCCATCCATTGCTACCGTGCATCTATCCATCCCCTCCTACCACCATCCATCCATCTAAACACATGACTATCTATCCATCGTTCCCTTCCATCTATCTATCTCCTCTATCTATTCATCCCCCCACCATCCATTGCTCATCCCCACCCATTCACCCATCCATCCGTTCATTCATCCTTCCGTTTATTCATCAATCCATTCATTTGTCCGTCTGTCAGTCCATCCAATAAATGTGAGTGTCCTTGGGGCCTGGTGATAGTATTACTCCAGGGATGCTGGTGGCTGTCCTTGGGGCCTGGTGATAGTATTACACCAGGGATCCCTGTGGGTGTCCTTGGGGCCTGGGGATAGTATTACACCAGGGATCCAGGTGGGTGTCCTTGGGGCCTGGGGATAGTATTAGACAAGGGATCCCAGTGGGTGTCCTTGGGGCCTGGTGATAGTATTATACCAGCGATTCCTGTGGGTGTCCTTGGAGCCTGGGGAAAGTATAACGACAGGGATCCCAGTGGGTGTCCTTGGGGCCTGGGGATAGTATTAGACAAGGGATCCTGGTGGGTGTCCTTGGGGCTTGGTGATATTATTGCTCCAGCGATCCCAGTATGTGTCCTTGGGGCTTGGTGATATTATTGCTCCAAGGATCCCGGTGGGTGTCCTTGGGGCCTGGGGATAGTATTAGACAAGAGATCCTGGTGGGTGTCATTGGGGCTTGGTGATATTATTGCTCCAGCAATCCCAGTATGTGTCCTTGGGGCTTGGTGATATTATTGCTCCAGGGATCCCGGTGGGTGTCCTTGGGGCTTGGGGATAGTATTACCCCAGGGATCCCGATGGGTGTCCTTGGGGCCTGGTGAGAGTATTACACCAGGGATCCCGGTGGGTGTACTTGGGGCCTGGTGATTACACCAGATATCCCTGTGCGTGTCCATGGGGCCTGGTGATAGTATTGCTCCAGGGATCCCGGTGTGTGTCCTTGGGGCCTGGGGATGTATTACACCAGGGATCCCGTGCGTGTCCTTGGGGCCTGGTGATGGTATTACTCCAGGAATCCTGGTGGGTGTCCATGGGGCCTGGTGATAGTATTACACCAGGGTTCCCTGTGGGTGTCCTTGGGGCCTAGTGAAAGTATTACCTCAGGGACCCTGCTGGGTGTCCTTGGGGCCAGGAGATAATATTGCCCCAGGGATCCCGGTGGATGTCCTTGGTATCTGGTGATAGTATTACCCCAGGGATCCCAGTGGGTGAACTTGGGGCCTGGTGGTAGTATTACTCCAGGGATCCCGGTGGGTGTCCATGGTGCCCGGGCATAGTATTTGACCAGGGAACCCGGTGGGTGTCCTTGGGGCCTGGGGATAGTATTACACCAGGTATCACGGTGTGTGTCCTTGGGGGCCTGATGATAATAATAACCCCAGGGATCCCGGTGGGTGTCATCGGGGCCTGGTGATAGTATTAGACAAGAGATCCCAATGGGTGTCCTTGGGGCCTGGGGATAGGACTACACCAGGCATCCCGTTAGGTGTCCGTGGGGCCTGGGGATAGAATTACACCAGGGATCCCAGTGGCTGTTGTTAGTGCCTGGGGATAGTATTAGACCAGGGATCCCGGTGGGTGTCCTTTTGGCTTGGTGATGGTAGTACTCCAGGGATCTCGGTGTGTGTCCTTGGGACCTGATGGTAGTATTAATCCAGGAAATCCGGTAGGTGTCCTTGGGGCCTGGTGATTGTTTTACCCCAGGGATCCCGATGGGTGTCCTTGGCCTGGTGATAGTCGTCCTCCAGGGATCCTGGTGGGTGTCCTTGAGGCCTGGTGATAGTATTACTCCAGGGATCCCGGTGGGTGTCCTTGAGGCCTGCGGATAGTATTACAATAGGGATCCCGGTGGGCGCCATTGGGGCCTGGTGATAGTATTACACCAGGGATCCCGGTGGGTGTCCTTGGGGCCTGGGGATAGTATTACACCAGGGATCCCGGCGTGTGTCCTTGGGGCCTCGTGATTGTTTTACTCCAGGGATCCCGGTGTGTGTCCTTTGGTCCTGATGGTAGTATTAACCCAGGAAACCGGATGGGTGTACTTGGGGCCTGGTGATAGTTTTACCCCAGGGATCCCGATGGGTGTCCTTGGCCTGGTGATAGTCGTGCTCCAGGAATCCTGGTTGGTGTCCTTGAGGCCTGGTGATAGTATTAGACAAGAGATCCCGTTGTGTATCCGTGGGGCCAGGTAATAGTATTAGCCAGGGGATCCCAGTGAGTGTCCTTGGGGCCTGGGGATAGTATTACACCAGGGATCCCGGTGGGTGTCCTTGGGGCCTGCGGATAGTATTACAACAGGGATCCCGGTGGGTGTCCTTGGGGCCTGGTGGTGGTGTTGCTCTGGGGATCCCGGTGGGTGTCTTTGGGGCCTGGTGATAGTATTACACCAGGGATCCCAGTGGGTGTCCATGGGGCCTGGTGATAGTATTACCCCAGGGATCCCGGTGGGGTCCTTGGCCTGGTGATAGTAATACTCCAGTGATCCCGGTGGTTGTCCATGGGACCTGGTGATGGTATTACACCAGGGATCGCGATGGGTGTCCTTGAGGCCTGGTGATAGTATTACACCAGGGATCCCGGTGGGTGCCCTTGAGACCTCGTGATTGTGTTAACCCAAGGATCCTGGTGTGTGTCCTTGGGGCCTGGGGATAGTATTACACCAGGGATCCCGGTGGGTGTCCTTGGCGCCTGGTGTTAGTACAACGCCAGGGATCCTGGTGGGTGTCTTTGCGGCCTGGTGTTGGTATTACCGCAGGGATCCTGGTGTGTGTCCTTGGGGCCTGGTGATCGTATTACTCCAGGGATCCCGGTGGGTGTCCTTGGCCTGGTGATAGTCGTGCTCCAGGGATCCCGTTGTGTGTCCGTGAGGCCAGGTAATAGTATTAGAGAAGGGATCCCTGCGGGTGTCCTTGGCGCCTGGTGATAGTATTACACCAGCGATCCCAGTATGTGTCCTTGGGGCCTAGTGATAGTATTGCTCCAGGGATCCCGGTGGGTGTCGTTGGGCCTGGTGATGGTAATGCTCCAGGGAGCCTGGTGGGTGTCCATGGGACCTGGTAATGGTATTACACCAGCGATCCCAGTGGGTGTCCTTGGGGCCTGGTGATAGTATTACGCCAGGGATCCCGATTGGTGTCCTTGGGGCCTGGTGATAGTCATGCTCCAGTGATCCCAGTGGGTGTCCTTGGGGCCTGGTGATCGTATTACACCAGGAATCCTGGTGGGTGTCATTGGGGCCTAGTGATAGTATTACACCAGGGATCCCGTTGTGTGTCGTTGGGGCCTGGGGATAGTATTAGACAGGGGATCCCAGTGGGTGTTCTTTGGGCCTGGGGATAGTATTACACCAGGGATCCCGGTGGGTCTCCTTGGGGCCTGGTGATAGTATTACCCCAGGGATCCCGGTGTGTGTCCTTGGGGCCTGGTAATTGTATTATTCCAGGGATCCCAGTGGGTCTCCTTGGAGCATGAGGATAGTATTACACCAGGGATCACAATGGGTGTCCTTGCGGCTGGATGCTAGGATTATACCAGGGATCCCGGTGGGTGTCCTTGGGGCCTGTTGATAATATTACACCAGGGATCCCTGTGGGTGTCATTGGGGCCTGGTGATACTATTACACCAGGGATCCTGTTGTGTGTCCTTGGGGCCAGGAGATAATATTAGACAAGGGATCCCAGTGGGTCTCCTTGGGGTCTGGGGATAGTATTACACCAGGGATCCCGGTGTGTGTCCTTGGGGCCTGGTGGTGGTATTGCTCTGGGGATCCCGGTGTGTGTCTTTGGGGCCTGGTGATGGTATTACACCAGGGATCGCGCCATTGGGGCCTCGTGATAGAATTACTCCAATGATCCCGGTGGGTGTCCTTGGGGCCTGGTGATAGTATTACACAAGGGATCCCGATGGGTTTCCTTGGTGCCTGGTGATAGTATTGCTCCGGGGATCCCTGTGGGTGTCCTTGGGGCCTGGTGGTGGTAATGCTCCTGGGATCCTGTTGTGTGTCCTTGGGGCCTGGAGATAGTATTACACAAGCGATCCCAGTATTTGTCCTTGGGGCCTAGTGATAGTATTGCTCCAGGGATCCCGGTGGGTGTCCTTGGAGCCTGGTAATGGTAATGCTCCAGGGATCCTGGTGGGTGTCCATGGGACCTGATAATGGTTTTCCACCAGCGATCCCAGTGGGTGTCCTTGGGGCCTGGTGATAGTATTACGCCAGGGATCCCGATTGGTGTCCTTGGGGCCTGGTGAGAGTATTACACCAGGGATACCGGTGGGTGTCCTTGAGGCCTGGTGATAGTCATGCTCCAGTGATCCCAGTGGGTGTCCTTGGGGCCTGGTGATCGTATTACACCAGAAATCCTGGTGGGTGTCATTGGGGCCTAGTGATAGTATTACACCAGGGATCCTGTTGTGTGTCGTTGGGGCCTGGGGATAGTATTAAACAGGGGATCCCAGTGGGTGTTCTTTGGGCCTGGTGATAGTATTACACCAGGGATCCCCCGGTGGGTCTCCTTGGGGCCTGATGATAGTATTACACCAGCGATCCCAGTAGGTGTCCTTGGGGCCTGGTGATAGTATTGCTCCGGGGATCCCAGTGGGTGTCCTTGTGGTCTGGTGATAGTATTACACCAGCGATCCCAGTCGGTATCCTTGGGGCCTGGTGATTGTATTACTCCAGGGATCCCAGTTGGTCTACTTGGAGCCTGAGGATAGTATTACACCAGGGATCGCAATGGGTGTCCTTGGGGCCTGGGGATAGTATTAGACCAGGGATCCCAGTTGGTGTTCTTGGGGCCTGGGGATAGTA
>NW_025214189.1:19948-25596 GCF_004010195.1 Chiloscyllium plagiosum | reverse complement strand
TCCCGGTGGGTGTCCTTGGGGCCTGGTGATTGTATTACGCCAGGGATCCCGATTGGTGTCCTTGGGGCCTGGTGAGAGTATTACACCAGGGATACCGGTGGGTGTCCTTGAGGCCTGGTGATAGTCATGCTCCAGTGATCCCAGTGGGTGTCCTTGGGGCCTGGTGATCGTATTACACCAGGAATCCTGGTGGGTGTCATTGGGGCCTAGTGATAGTATTACACCAGGTATCCTGTTGTGTGTCCTTGGGGCCTGGGGATAGTATTAGACAGGGGATCCCAGTGGGTGTTCTTTGGGCCTGGTGATAGTATTACACCAGGGATCCCGGTGGGTGTCCTTGGGGCCTGGTGATAGTATTACACCAGGGATCCCAGTGGGTGTCCTTCTGGTCTGGTGATAGTATTACACCAGCGATCCCAGTCGGTGTCCTTGGGGCCTGGTGATTGTATTACTCCAGGGTTCCCAGTTGGTCTACTTGGAGCCTGAGGATAGTATTACACCAGTGATCGCAATGGGTGTCCTTGGGGCTGGATGCTAGCATTAGACCAGGGTTCCCGGTGGGTGTCCTTGGGGCCTGGTGATAATATTACACCAGGGATCCCTGTGGGTGTCATTGGGGCCTGGTGATTGTCTTACTCCAGGCATCCCAGTTGGTCTACTTGGAGCCTGAGGATAGTATTACACCAGGGATCGCAATGGGTGTCCTTGGGGCTGGATGCTAGCATTATACCAGGGTTTCCGGTGGGTGTCATTGGGGCCTGGGGATAGTATTACACCAGGGATCCCGGTGGGTGTTCTTGGGGCCTGGTGATGGTATTGCTCCTGGGATCCCAGTGGGTGTCCTTGGGGCCTGGTGATAATATTGCTCCAGGGATCCCGGTGGGTGTCCTTGGGTCCTGGGTAAAGTATTACACCAGAGATCCCGGTGGGTGTCATCGGGGCTTGGTGATAGTATTAGACAAGAGATCCCGTTGTGTGTCCGTGGGGCCAGGTAATTGTATTCGACAAGGGATCCCCGTGAGTGTCCTTGTGGCCTGGGGATAGTATTACACCATGGATCGCAGTGGGTGTCCTTGGGGCCTGGTGATAGTATTACACTAGCGATCCCACTCGGTGTCCTTGGGGCCTGGGGATAGTATTGCTCCAGGGATCGCGGTGGGTGTCCTTGGGGCCTGGGGATAGTATTACGCCAGGCATCCCCTTGGGTGTCCTTGGTGCCTGGGGATAGTATTAGACCAGGGATCCCGATGGGTTTCCTTGGTGCCTGGGGATAGTATTGCTCCGGGGATCCCTGTGGGTGTCCTTGGGACCTGGTAATGGTATTACACCAACGATCCCAGTGGGTGTCCTTGTGGCCTGGTGATAGTATTACGCCAGGGATCCCGATTGGTGTCCTTGGGGCCTGGTGAGAGTATTACACCAGGCATACCGGTGGGTGTCCTTGAGGCCTGGTGATAGTCATGCTCCAGTGATCCCAGTGGGTGTCCTTGGGCCTGGTGATCGTATTACACCAGGAATCCTGGTGGGTGTCATTGGGGCCTAGTGATAGTTTTACACCAGGTATCCCGTTGTGTGTCCTTGGGGCCTGGGGATAGTATTAGACAGGGGATCCCAGTGGGTGTTCTTTGGGCCTGGGGATAGTATTACACCAGGGATCCCGGTGGGTGTCCTTGGGGCCTGGTGATAGTATTACCCCAAGGATCCCTGTGGGTGTCATTGGGGCCTGGTGATACTATTACACCAGGGATCCTGTTGTGTGTCCTTGGGGCCAGGTGATAGTATTAGACTAGGGATCCCAGTGGGTCTCCTTGGGGCCTGGGGATAGTATTACACCAGGGATCCCGGTGGGTGTCCTTGGGGCCTGGTGATTGTATTACTCCAGGGATCCCAGTGGGTCTCCTTGGAGCCTGAGGATAGTATTACACCAGGGATCACAATGGGTGTCCTTGCGGCTGGATGCTAGAATTATACCAGGGATCCCGGTGGGTGTCATTGGGGCCTGGGGATAGTATTACACCAGGGATCCTGTTGTGTGTCCTTGGGGCCAGGTGATACTATTAGAGAAGGGATCCCAGTGGGTCTCCTTGGGGCCTGGGGATAGTATTACACCAGGGATCCCGGTGTGTGTCCTTGGGGCCTGGTGGTGGTATTGCTCTGGGGATCCCGGTGTGTGTCTTTGGGGCCTGGTGACGGTATTACACCAGGAACCGCGCCATTGGGGCCTCGTGATAGAATTACTCCAATGATCCCGGTGGGTGTCCATGGGACCTGGTGATGGTATTACACCAGGTATCCCGCTGGGTGTCCTTGGGGCCTGGTGATAGTATTACCCCAGGGATTCCGATGGGTGTCCTTGGGGCCTGGTGATAGTATTACACCAGGGATCCCAGTGGGTGCCCTTGAGGCCTGGTGATAGAATTACCCGAGGGATCCCGGTGGGTGAACTTGGGGCCTGGTGATAGTATTGCTCCAGGAATCCTGGTGGGTGTCTTTGGGGCCTGGTGTTGGAATTACACCAGGGATCCCAGTGGGTGTCCTTGGGGCCTGGGGATAGTATTACACCAGGGATCCCGTTGTGTGTCCTTGGGGTCTTGTGATTGTATTACACCAGGGATCCCGTTGTGTGTCCTTGGGGCCTAGGGATAGGACTACACCAGGCATCCCGTTGGGTGTCCATGGGGCCTGGGGATAGAATTACACCAGGGATCCCAGTGGCTGTCCTTGGTGCCTGGGAATAGTATTAGACCAGGGATCCCGGTGGGTGTCCTTGGGGCCTGGTGATAGTAATACACAAGGGATCCCGATGGGTTTCCTTGGGGCCTGGGGATAGTATTGCTCCATGGATTCCGGTGGGTGTCCTTGGGGCCTGGTGGTGGTAATGCTCCAGGGATCCCAGTGGGTGTCCTTGGGGCCTGGTGATAGTATTGCTCCAGGGATCCTTGTGGGTGTCCTTGGGGCCTGTTGATTGCATTACACCAGCGATCCCAGTAGGTGTCCTTGGGGCCTAGTGATAGTATTGCTCCAGGGATCCCGGTGGGTGTCCTTGGGACCTGGTGATGGTATTGCTCCAGGGATCCCAGTGGGTGTCCTTGGGGCCTGGTGATAGTATTGCTCCAGGGATCCCGGTGGGTGTCCTTGGGTCCTGGGTAAAGTATTACACCAGAGATCCCGGTGGTTGTCATCGGGGCCTGGTGATAGTATTAGACAAGAGATCCCGTTGTGTGTCCATGGGGCCAGGTAATTGTATTCGACAAGGGATCCCCGTGAGTGTCCTTGTGGCCTGGGGATAGTATTACACCAGGGATCCCATTGTGTGTTATTGGGGCCTGGGGATAGTATTAGACAGTGGATCCCAGTGGGTGTTCTTTGGGCCTGGTGATAGTATTACACCAGGAATGCCGGTGGGTGTCCTTGGGGCCTGGTGATAGTATTACACCAGCGATCCCAGTAGGTGTCCTTGGGGCCTGGTGATAGTATTGCTCCAGGGATCCCAGTGGGTGTCCTTGGGGTCTGGTGATAGAATTACACCAGCGATCCCAGTCGGTGTCCTTGGGGCCTGGTGATGGTAATGCTTCAGGGATCCTGGTGGATGTCCATGGAACCTGGTGATGGTATTACACCAGCGGTCCCAGTGGGTGTCCTTGGGGCCTGGTGATAGTATTAGGCAAGGGATCCCAGTGGGTGTCCTTGGGGCCTGGGGATAGTATTACACCAGGGATCCATGTGGGTGTCCTTGGGGCCTGGGAATAGTATTACCCCAGGGATCCCGTTGTGTGTCCTTGGGGCCTTGGGATAATATTACGCCAGGCATCCCCTTGGGTGTCCTTGGGGCCTGGGGATAGAATTACACCAGGGATCCCAGTGGCTGTCCTTGGTGCCTGGGGATAGTATTAGACCAGGGATCCTGGTGGGTGTCCTTGGGGCCTGGTGATAGTATTACACAAGGGATCCCGATGGGTTTCCTTGGTGCCTGGTGATAGTATTGCTCCGGGGATCCCTGTGGGTGTCCTTGGGGCCTGGTGGTGGTAATGCTCCTGGGATCCTGTTGTGTGTCCTTGGGGCCTGGAGATAGTATTACACCAGCGATCCCAGTATGTGTCCTTGGGGCCTAGTGATAGTATTGCTCCAGGGATCCCGGTGGGTGTCCTTGGAGCCTGGTAATGGTAATGCTCCAGGGATCCTGGTGGGTGTCCATGGGACCTGATAATGGTTTTCCACCAGCGATCCCAGTGGGTGTCCTTGGGGCCTGGTGATAGTATTACACCAGGAATGCCGGTGGGTGTCCTTGGGGCCTGGTGATAGTATTACACCAGGAATGCCGGTGGGTGTCCTTGGGGCCTGGTGATAGTATTACACCAGGAATGCCGGTGGGTGTCCTTGGGGCCTGGTGATAGTATTACACCAGGGATCCCGGTGTGTGTCCTTGGGGCCTGGTGATTGTATTACTCCAGGGATCCCAGTGGGTCTCCTTGGAGCCTGAGGATAGTATTACACCAGGGATCGCAATGGGTGTCCTTGGGGCTGGATGCTAGCATTATACCAGGGTTCCCGGTGGATGTCCTTGGGGCCTGGTGATAATATTACACCAGGGATCCCTGTGGGTGTCCATGGGACCTGATAATGGTATTACACCAGCGATCCCAGTGGGTGTCCTTGGGGCCTGGTGATAGTATAACGCCAGGGATCCCGATTGGTGTCATTGGGGCCTGGTGAGAGTATTACACCAGGGATACCGGTGGGTGTCCTGGAGGCCTGGTGATCGTATTACACCAGGAATCTTGGTGGGTGTCATTGGGGCCTAGTGATAGTATTACACCAGGGATTCCGTTGTGTGTCCTTGGGGCCTGGGGATAGTATTAGACAGGGGATCCCAGTGGGTGTTCTTTGGGCCTGGGGATAGTATTACACCAGGGATCGCAATGGGTGTCCTTGGGGCTGAATGCTAGTATTACACCAGGGATCCCGGTGGGTGTCCTTGGGGCCTGGTGATGGTATTGCTCCAGGGATCCCAGTGGGTGTCCTTGGGTCCTGGGTAAAGTATTACACCAGAGATTCCGGTGGGTGTCATCGGGGCATGGTGATAGTATTAGACAAGAGATCCCGTTGTGTGTCCGTGGGGCCAGGTAATTGTATTCGACAAGGGGCCTGGGGATAGTATTAGGCAAGGGATCCCAGTGGGTGTCCTTGGGGCCTGGGGATAGTATTTCACCAGGGATCCCTGTGGGTGTCCTTGGGGCCTGGGAATAGTATTACACCAGGGATCCCGTTGTGTGTCCTTGGAGCCTTGGGATAGTATTACGCCAGGCATCCCCTTGGGTGTCCTTGGGGCCTGGGGATATAATTACACCAGGGATCCTAGTGGCTGTCCTTGGTGCCTGGGGATAGTATTAGACCAGGGATCCCGGTGGGTGTCCTTGGGGCCTGGTGATAGTATTACACAAGGGATCCCGATGGGTTTCCTTGGTGCCTGGTGATAGTATTGCTCCGGGGATCCCTGTGGGTGTCCTTGGGGCCTGGTGGTGGTAATGCTCCTGGGATCCTGTTGTGTGTCCTTGGGGCCTGGAGATAGTATTACACCAGCGATCCCAGTATGTGTCCTTGGGGCCTAGTGATAGTATTGCTCCAGGGATCCCGGTGGGTGTCCTTGG
>NW_025214189.1:12813-17982 GCF_004010195.1 Chiloscyllium plagiosum | reverse complement strand
TATTGCTCCAGGGATCCCGGTGGGTGTCCTTGGGTCCTGGGTAAAGTATTACACCAGAGATCCCGGTGGGTGTCATCGGGGCCTGGTGATAGTATTAGACAAGAGATCCCGTTGTGTGTCCATGGGGCCAGGTAATTGTATTCGACAAGGGATCCCAGTGAGTGTCCTTGTGGCCTGGGGATAGTATTACACCAGGGATCACAGTCGGTGTCCTTGGGGCCTGGTGATAGTATTACACCAGGGATCCCGTTGTGTGTTCTTGGGGCCTGGGGATAGTATTAGACACTGGATCCCAGTGGGTGTTCTTTGGGCCTGGTGATAGTATTACACCAGGGATCCCGGTGGGTATCCTTGGGGCCTGGTGATAGTATTACACCAGGGATCCCTGTGGGTGTTCTTTGGGTCTGGGGATAGTATTACACCAGGGATCCCGGTGTATGTCCTTGGGGCCTGGTGATTGTATTACTCCAGGGATCCCGGTGTGCCTCCTTGGAGCCTGAGGATAGTATTACACCAGGGATCGCAATGGGTGTCCTTGGGGCTGGATGCTACAATTATACCAGGGATCCCGGTGGGTGTCCTTGGGGCCTGGTGATAATATTACACCAGGGATCCCTGTGGGTGTCATTGGGGCCTGGTGATACTATTACACCAGGGATCCTGTTGTGTGTCCTTGGGGCCAGGTGATAGTATTAGACAAGGGATCCCAGTGGGTCTCCTTGGGGCCTGGGGATAGTATTACACCAGGGATCCCGGTGTGTGTCCTTGGGGCCTGGTGATTGTATTACTCCAGGGATCCCAGTGTGTCTCCTTGGAGCCTGAGGATAGTATTACACCAGGGATCGCAATGGGTGTCCTTGGGGCTGGATGCTAGAATTATACCAGGGATCCCGGTGGGTGTCCTTGGGGCCTGGTGATAATATTACACCAGGGATCCCTGTGGGTGTCATTGGGGCCTGGTGATACTATTACACCAGGGATCCTGTTGTGTGTCCTTGGGGCCAGGTGATAGTATTAGACAAGGGACCCCAGTGGGTCTCCTTGGGGCCTGGGGATAGTATTACAACAGGGATCCCGGTGGGTGTCCTTGGGGCCTGGTGGTGGTATTGCTCTGGGGATCCCGGTGTGTGTCCTTGGGGCCTGGTGATGGTATTACACCAGGGATCGCGCCATTGGGGCCTCGTGATAGAATTACTCCAATGATCACGGTGGGTGTCCATGGGACCTGGTGATGGTATTACACCAGGGATCACGATGGGTGTCCTTGAGGCCTGTGGATAGTATTACACCATGGATCCCGGTGGGTACACTTGAGGCCTGGTGATAGTATTACCCCAGGGATCCTGATGGGTGTCCTTGGGGCCTGGTGATAGTATTACACCAGGGGTCCCGGTGTGTGTCCTTGGGTCCTGGTGATTGTATTACTCTAGGGATACCAGTGGGTCTCCTTGGAGCCTGAGGATAGTATTACACCAGGGATCGCAATGGGTGTCCTTGGGGCTGGATGCTAGTATTACACCAGGGATCCCGTTGGGTGTCCTTGGGGCCTGGGGATAGAATTAGACCAGGGATCCCGATGGGTTTCCTTGGGACCTGGAGATACTATTGCTCCGGGGATTCCGGTGGGTGTTCTTGGGGCCTGGTGATAGTATTGCGCCAGGGATCCCGATTGGTGTCCTTGGGGCCTGGTGGTGGTATTGCTCTGGGGATCCCGGTGTGTGTCTTTGGGGCCTGGTGATGGTATTACACCAGGTGTCGCGCCATTGGGGCCTCGTGATAGAATTACTCCAATGATCCCGGTGGGTGTCCATGGGACCTGGTGACAGTATTACACCAGGGATCCCGATGGGTTTCCTTGGGCCCTGGGGATAGTATTGCTCCGGGGATTCCGGTGGGTGTCCTTGGGTCCTGGGTAAAGTATTACACCCGAGATCCCGGTGGGTGTCATCGGGGCCTGGTGATAGTATTAGACAAGAGATCCCGTTATGTGTCCGTGGGGCCAGGTAATTGTATTCGACAAGGGATCCCCGTGAGTGTCCTTGGGGCCTGGGGATAGTATTACACCAGGGATCGCAGTGGGTGTCCTTGGGGCCTATTGATAGTATTACACCAGGGATCCCGTTGTGTGTTCTTGGGGCCTGGGGATAGTATTAGACAGTGGATCCCAGTGGGTGTTCTTTGGGCCTGGTAATAGTATTACACCAGGGATGCCGGTGGGTGTCCTTGGGACCTGGTGATAGTATTACACCAGCGATCCCAGTAGGTGTCCTTGGGGCCTGGTGATAGTATTGCTCCAGGCAACCCGGTGGGTGTCCTTGGGGCCTGGGAATAGTATTACCCCAGGGATCCCGATGGGTGTCCTTGGGGCCTGGTGATAGTATTACCCCAGATATCCCGTTGTGTGTCCTTTGGGCCTGGGGATAGTAATACTCCAGGGATCCCGATGGATATCCTTGGGGCCTGAGTATATTATTACTCCAGGGATCCCGGTGTGTGTCTTTGGGTCCTGATGGTAGTATGAACCCAGGAAACCGGATGGGTGTCCATGGGGCCTGGTGATAGTTTTACCCCAGGGATCCCGGTGGGTGTCCTTGGGGCCTGGTGATAGTTTTACCCCAGAGATCCCGGTGGGTGTCCTTGGCCTGGTGATAGTAATACTCCAGGGATCCCGATGGATGTCGTTGGGGCCTGAGGATATTATTACTCCAGGGATCCTGGTGGGTTTCCTTGGGGCCTGGGGATAGTATTAGACCAGGGATCCCGGTCAGTGTCCTTGGGGCATGGTGATAGTATTACACTTGGGACCCCGGTGGATGTCATTGGGCCCTGGTGATAGAATTACTCCAGGGATCCCGGAGTGTGTCCTTGGGGCCTGGTGTTGGTATTACCCCAGGGATCCCGGTATGTGTCCTTGGGACCTGGTGATGGTATTACACCAGGGGTCCCGGTGGGCGCCATTGGGGCCTCGTGATAGTTTTACACCAGGGATCCTGGTGTGGTCCTTGGCCTGGTGATAGTCATGCTCCAGTGATCCCGGTGGGTGTCCGTGGGACCTGGTGATGGTATTACACCAGGGATCGCGAAGGGTGTCCTTGAGGCCTGGGGATAGTCTTACTCTAAGGATCCTGGTAGGTGTCCTTGGGGCCTGGTGATGGTAATGCTCCAGGGATCCTGGTGGGTGTCCATGGGACCTGGTGATGGTATTACACCAGCGATGCCGGTGGGTGTCCTTGAGGCCTGGTGAGAGTATTACACCAGGGATCCCGGTGGGTGTCCTTGGGCTGGTGATAGTCGTGCTCCAGTGATTCTGGTGGGTGTCCTTTGGGGCATGGGCATGGTAACACACCGGGGATCGCAATGGCTGTCCATGGGGGCTGGTAATAGTATTACCCCCGGGATCCCGGTGGGTGTCCTTGGGGCCTGGTGATAGTATTACACCAGGGATCCCGATGGGTGTCCTTGGGGCCTGGAGATATTATTACACCAGGGATCCCGGTGTGTACACTTGAGGCCTGGTGATATTATTACTCCAGGCATCCTGGTGGGTGTCCTTGGGGCCTGGGAATAGTATTACACCAGGGATCCCGGTGGGCACACTTGAGGCCTGGTGATAGTATTACCCCAGGGACCCCGATGGGTGTCCTTGGGGCCTGGTGATAGTGTTACACCAGGGATCCCGGTGGGTGTCCTTGGGGCCTGGGGATAGTATTACACCAGGGATCCCGGTGGGTGACCTTGGCGCCTGGTGATTGTATTGCTCCAGGGATCCCGGTGGGTGCCCTTGAGGCCTGGTGATAGTATTACCCCAGGGATCCTGGTGGGTGTCTTTGGGGCCTGGTGTTGGTATTACCCCAGGGATCCCGGTATGTGTCCTTGGGGCCTGGTGATAGTATTACACCAGGGATCACAGTGGGCGCCATTGGGGCCTCGTGATAGTATTGCTCCAGGCATCCCGGTGGGTGTCCTTGGGGCCTGGGAATAGTATTACCCCAGGGATCCCGATGGGTGTCCTTGGGGGCCTGGTGATAGTATTACCCCAGGGATCACGGTGTGTGTCCTTGGGGCCTGGTGATTGTATTACTCCAGGGATCCCAGTGTGTGTCCTTGGGGCCTAATGATGGCATTAACCCAGGAAACCCGATGGGTGTCCTTGGGGCCTGGTGATTGTTTTACCCCAGGGATCCCGATGGGTGTCCTTGGCCTGGTGATAGTCGTGCTCCAGGGATCCTGGTGGGTGTCCTTGAGGCCTGGTGATAGTAATACTCCAGGGATCCCGATGGATGTCCTTGGGGCCTGAGGATATTATTACTCCAGGGATCCCGGTGTGTGTCTTTGGGTCCTGATGGTAGTATTAACCCAGGAAACCGGATGGGTGTCCTTGGGGCCTGTTGATAGTAATACTCCAGGGATCCCGGTGGGTGTCCTTCGGGCCTGGTGATAGTAATACTCCAGGGATCCCGATGGATGTCCTTGGGGCCTGGAGATAGTAATACTCCAGGGATCCCAGTGGGTGCCCTTGAGGCCTAGTGTTGTGTTAACCCAAGGATCCTGGTGTGTGTCCTTGGGGCCTGGGGATATTATTACACCAGGAATGCCAGTGGGTGTCCTTGGGGCCTGGTGATGGTATTACTCAAGGGATCCCAGTGGGTGTCTTTGGGGCCTGGTGATTGTATAACCCCAGGGATCCAGGTGGGTGTCCTTGGGGCCTGGTGATAGCATTACTCCAGGGATCCCGGTGGGTGTCCTTGGGGCCTGGTGATAGTAATACTCCAGGGATCCCGATGGGTGCCCTTGAGGCCTAGTGATTGTATTACCCCAGATATCCCGGTGGGTGTCCTTGGGGCCTGGTGATAGCATTACTCCAGGGATCCCGGTGGGTGTCCTTCGGGCCTGGTGATAGTAATACTCCAGGGATCCCGATGGATGTCCTTGGGGCCTGGAGATAGTAATACTCCAGGGATCCCAGTGGGTGCCCTTGAGGCCTAGTGTTGTGTTAACCCAAGGATCCTGGTGTGTGTCCTTGGGGCCTGGGGATATTATTACACCAGGAATGCCGGTGGGTGTCCTTGGGGCCTGATAGTAGTATTGACCCAGGGATCCCGGTGGGTGTCCTTGGTGCCTGGTGATGGTATTACTCAAGGGATCCCAGTGGGTGTCCTTGGGGCCTGG
>NW_025214189.1:5863-10052 GCF_004010195.1 Chiloscyllium plagiosum | reverse complement strand
ATTACACCAGGGATCCCGGTGGGTGTCCATGGGGCCTGGTAATAGTATTACACCAGGGATCCCAGTGGCTGGCCTTGGTGCCTGGGGATGGGACTACACCAGGGATCCCGGTGGTGACCTTGGGGCCTGGGGATAGTATTATACCAGGAAACCTGGTGGGTGTCTTTGGGGCCTGGTGATGGTATTACCCCAGGGATCCCGGTGGGTGCCCTTGAGGCCTGGTGATAGTATTACACCATGGATCCCGGTGGGTGTCCTTGGGGCCTGTTGATAGCATTACACCAGGGATCCCGGTGGGTGTCCATGGGGCCTGGTAATAGTATTACACCAGGGATCCCAGTGCGTGTCCTTGGGGCCTGGTGATAGTATTGCTCCGGGGAAACTGGTGGGTGTCCTTCGGGCCTGGTGATAGAATTACACCAGGGATCCCGGTGGGTGTCCATGGGGCCTGGTGATAGTATTGCCCCAGGGATCCCGGTGGGTGTCCTTGGAGCCTGTTGATAGTATTACACCAGGGATCCCGGTGGGTGTCCATGGGGCCTGGTAATAGTATTACACCAGGGATCCCAGTGCGTGTCCTTGGGGCCTGGTGATGTTATTACCCCAGGGATCCCGATGGGTTTCCTTGGGGCCTGGCGACGTTATTACCCCCGGGATCCCGGTGGGTGTCCTTCGGGCCTGGTGATGGTATTACACCAGGGATCCCGGTGCGTGTCCTTGTGGCCTGGGGATAGGACTACACCAGGGATCCTGATGGGTGTCCTTGGGGCCTGGTGATAGTATTGCCCCAGGGAAACTGGTGGGTGTCCTTGGGGCGTGGGGATACTATTACTCCTTGGATCCCAGTGGGTGTCCTGGGGCCTGGCGACGGTATTACCCCCAGGATCCCGGTGGGTGTCTTTCGGGCCTGGTGATGTTATTACACCAGGGAAATCGGTGTGTGTCCTTGGGGCCTGGGGATAGGACTACACCAGGGATCCCGATGGGTGTCCTTGGGGCCTGGTGATAGTATTGCTCCAGGGAAACTGGTGGGTGTCCTTCGGGCCTGGTGATAGAATTACACAAGGGATCCCGGTGGGTGTCCTTGGGGCCTGGTGATAGTATTGCCCCAGGGATCCCGTGGGTGTCCATGGGGCCTGGTGATAGTATTACACCAGGGATCCCGGTGGGTGTCCTTGGGGCCTGTTGATAGTATTGCCCCAGGGATCCCGGTGGGTGTCCATGGGGCCTGGTGATAGTATTACACCAGGGATCCCGATGAGTGTCCTTGGGGCCTGGTGATGTTATTACCCCAGGGATCCCGATGGGCTTCCTTGGGGCCTGGTGATAGTATTGCTCCAGGGATCCCGGTGGATGTCCTTGGGGCCTGGTGATAGTATTACACCAGGTATCCCGGTGGGTGTCCTAGGGGCCCGGGGATAAGTACTACACCAGGGATCCCAGTGAGTGTCCTTGGGGCCTGGTGGTGGTAATGCTCCTGGGATCCTGGTGGGTGTCCATGGGACCTGGTGATGGTATTACCCCAGGGATCCCGGTAGGTGTCATTGGGGCCTGGTGATAATATTACTCCAGGCATCAAAGGGGTGTGCTTGGGGCCTGGTGATAGCATTACACCAGGGATGCCGGTGGGTGTCCTTGGGACCTGTTGATAGTATTACACCAGGGATCCCGGTGGCTGTCATTGGGGCCTGGTGATAGTATTGCTCCAGGGATACTGGTGGGTGTCCTTGGGTACTGGGGATAGTATTAGACAAGGAATCCCGGTAGGTGACCTTGGGGCCTGCGGATAGTATTACACCAGGGATCCCGGTGGGTGTCCTTGGGGCCTGGTGATAGTATTCCACCAGGGATCCCGGTGGGTGTCCTTGGTGCCTGGTGATAGTATTACACCAGGGATCCCGTTGGGTGTCCTTGGGGCCTGGTGATAGTATTACACCAGGGATCCCGGTGGGTGTCCTTGGGGCCTGGGGGTGGTAATGCTCCAGCGATCCCGGTGGGTGTTGTTGGGGCCTGGTGATAGTATTAGACATGGGATCCCAGTGGGTGTCCTTGGGGCCTGGGGACAGTATTACACCAGGGATCCCTGTGGGTGTCCTTGGGCCCTGGGGATAGTATTACACCAGAGATCCCGGTGGGTGTCCTTGGGGGCTGGTGATAATATTACACCAGGGATCCCGGTGGGTGTCCTTGGGGCGTGGTGATGGTATTACTCCAGGGTTCCCGGTGGGTGTCCTTGGGGCCTGGTGATGGTATTACTCCAGGGATTCCGGTGGGTGTCCTTGGGGCCTGGTGATCGTATTACACCAGAGATCCCGGTGGGTGTCCTTGGGGCCTGGTGATAATATTACACCAGGGATCCCGCTGGGTGTCCATGGGGCCTGGTGATAATATTACACTAGGGATCCCGGTGGGTGTCCTTGGGGCCTGGTGATAGTATTACACCTGGCATCCCGGTGGGTGTCCTTGGGTCCTGGTGATCGTATTACACCAGGGATCCCGATGGGTATCCTTGGGGCCTGGTGATGGTATTACTCCAGGGATCCCGGTGGGTTTCCTTGGGGCCTGGTGATCGTATTACTCAAGGGATCCCGGTGGGTGTCCATGGGGCCTGGTGATCGTATTACACCAGGGATCCTGGTGGTTGTCCTTGGGGCCTGGTGATCGTATTACACCAGGGATCCCGGTGGTTGTCATTGGGGCCTGGTGATCGCCCGGTGGGTGTCCTTGGGGCCTGGTGATCGTATTACACCAGGGATCCCGGTGGTTGTCATTGCGGCCTGGTGATCGTATTACACCAGGGATCTCGATGGGTGTCCATGGGGCCTGGTGATCGTATTACACCAGGGATCCCGGTGGTTGTCATTGGGGCCTGGTGATCGTATTACACCAGGGATCCCGGTGGGTGTCCATGGGGCCTGGTGATAGTATTACACCAGGGATCCCGATGGGTGTCCATGGGGCCTGGTGATAGTATTGCTCCAGGGTTCCTGGTGGGTGTCCATGGGTCCTGGTGATGGTATTACACCAGGGATCCCAGTGGGTGTCCTTGGGTCCTGGGGATAGTATTACACCAGGGATCCCGATGGGTGTCCATGGGGCCTGGTGATAGTATTGCTCCAGGGTTCCTGGTGGGTGTCCATGGGTCCTGGTGATGGTATTACACCAGGGATCCCGATGGGTGTCCTTGGGGCCTGGGGATAGCATTACACCAGGAATCCCGGTGGGTGTCCTTGAGGCCTGGGGATAGTAGTACACCAGGGATCCCGATGGGTGTCCTTGGGGCCTGGGGATAGCATTACACCAGGGATCCCGATGGGTATCCATGGAGCCTGGGGATAGTATGACACCAGGGATCCTGGTGTGTGTCCTTGAGGCCTGGTGATAGTATTAGACATGGGATCCCAGTGGGTGTCCTTGGGGCCTGGGGACAGTATTATACCAGAGATCCCTGTGGGTGTCCTTGGGGCCTGGGGATAGGCCTACACCAGTGATCCCGGTGGGTGTCCTTGGTGCCTGAGGATAGTATTACACCAGGGGTCCCGGTGGGTGTCCTTGGGGCCTGGTGATATTATTACCCCAGGGATCACGGTGGGTGCCCTTGGGGCCTCGTGATAGTATTACACCAGGGATCCCATTGGGTGTACATGGGGCCTGTTGATAGTATTACCCCAGGGATCCTGCTGTGTGTCCTTGGGGCCTGGTCATAGTATTACTCCAGGGATCTCAGTGGGTGTCCTTGGGGCCTGGTGATATTATTACCCCAGGGATCACGGTGGGTGCCCTTGGGGCCTCGTGATAGTATTACACCAGGGATCCCATTGGGTGTACATGGGGCCTGTTGATAGTATTACCCCAGGGATCCTGCTATGTGTCTTTGGGGCCTGGGAATAGTATTACTCCAGGGATCTCAGTGGGTGTCCTTGGGGCCTGGTGATATTATTACCCCAGGGATCACGGTGGGTGCCCTTGGGGCCTCGTGATAGTATTACACCAGGGATCCCATTGGGTGTACATGGGGCCTGTTGATAGTATTACCCCAGGGATCCTGCTGTGTGTCCTTGGGGCCTGGTCATAGTATTACCCCAGGGATCCTGCTATGTGTCTTTGGGGCCTGGGAATAGTATTACTCCAGGGATCTCAGTGGGTGTCCTTGGGGCCTGGTGATAGTATTACACCAGGGATCCCGGTG
>NW_025214189.1:0-760 GCF_004010195.1 Chiloscyllium plagiosum | reverse complement strand
GCACCAGAATGTACCAGCTGGCCAGACGGTGGTTAAGGATCTTCTTAAACCATAGACCTGCCAAGGTAAAGTTTACTCACGTAGGCCAGGAACAGCAGGTAAAGAGGTTACAATATTAAGAGATACAGGACCCTCTCAATCTATGATGCTGAACGATGAGGGCATATTTACCTGCCAGAAAAGATACGAGTAACAGGAATTCACAGTGTGACTGAAAGCACTCAGTTGTGCAAAGTCCAGTTAGAGAGTCCAGTGAAGAGTGGAGAAGTCGTGGTAGGAATACCGGACAAACTCTCAGCACCAGGAGTACAATTTGTCCTTGCTAACGATACAGCTGGTTCACAGCTAGGAGTGCTGCCTACCGGGGTTGAAAAGCCAGTGGAAACCCAGGCAAATGAACTGGCGCAGGACACATATCCTGGGATTTTTCCGGACTGTCTCCAGTTGAAACAGGAGAGACCAAAGAGCACAGGGAATTAGCAGAGACCCTGTTTGATCAGATGGTTAATACAAACCGGGAGCAGATAGATGACACAGCAGACAGCTTTAGCTCAGATAAATTAACCGACTTACACAGCAGAAAGATGATAACTTAAAGCAAATGCATCGAAAGACACAACACAGAAATGGAATCTGAATGTATTCCTGAATGTTAGCATCTTAAAAATGATGTGTTAAGGAGGAAATGGAGACCATCACATATTCAGGCAGATGAGAAATGGGTGGCAGTTCATCAAGTCGTCTTGCCAGTGGTTTGAAG
>NW_025214188.1:33862-40099 GCF_004010195.1 Chiloscyllium plagiosum | reverse complement strand
GAGCCAGTTCTGTATCCAAATGATTAGTTCTCCTGTATTCCATGAGATCTAACCTTGCTCACCAGGCTCCCATGGGGAACCTTGTTGAATGCCTCACTGAAGTCCATATAGATCATATCTACTGCTCTGCCCTCATCAATCCTCTTTGTTACTTCTTCAACAAAACTCAATCCAGTTTGTGAGACATGATTTCCCACGCACAAAGCCATGTTGACTATCCCGAATCAGTCCTTGCCTTTCCAAATACACGTACATCCTGTCCCTCAGGATTCCCTCCAACAACTTGCCCACTACCGATGTCAGGATCACTGGTCTATAGTTCCCTGGCTTGTCCTTACCATCTTTCTTAAACAATGGCACCACGTTTGCCAACCTCCAGTCTTCCGGCACCTCACCTATGACTATCGATGATACAAATATCTCAGCAAGAGGCCCAGCAATCACTTCTCTAGCTTCCCACAGAGTTCTAGGGTATACCTGATCAGGTCCTAGCGTTTTATCCACTTTTATGGGTTTCAAGAGATCCAGCACTTCCTCTTCTGTAATATTGACATTTTTCAAGATGTCACCATCTATTTCCCTACATTCTATATGTTCACTTTTACAATCTTGTCCTTTTGCAATAAATGTCAGGATTCCATTTGCCTTTCTTATTATATGCTGTATCTGCATGCACACTTTCTGCGATTCATGCACAAAGTTCGGTGGCTCAATGCTGAGCATTGATACCTCACAGCGCCAGTACCCCAACTTGATTTCAACCACGGGTGACTGTGTGGAGTTTGCACATTATCCCCATGTCTGCATGTGTTTCCTCCAGGCACTCTGGTTTCCTTCCACAGTCCAAAGATGTGCAAGTTAGGTGGTTTGGCAATGCCAAATTGTCCATAGTGTCCAGCAAAGTGCAGGCTAGGTGAGTTAGCCTTGGGAAATGCAGGGATATAAGATAGGGGAAGTGAGTCTGGGTTGGATGCTCTTCAGAGGGTCAGTGCGGACTTGATGCGCTGAATGGTCTGCTTCCACATTGTAGAGATTCTATGATTTTAACTGGAGATGTCCAGGTCTCTCTGCACTGACGCATTTTGAATCTGTTTCCCATTTAACGAATAATTTGCCCTTTTATTGAATCTTGTAAACTCTACAAGTATAGGCCCAAACTGTTCAAACTCTCTTCACAAGACAAATCAATAATCTCTGGCATCAATCGAGAAAACCTCCACTGAACTGCCTACATCCCTCCTTAAGTAATGGGACCAAAACTGTTTGCAATACTCTATGTGCTCCCTTATGCCTTGGACATTTGTGGCAATATTTCCAGACATTTATCTGAATAAATTATATTTAGATAATATTATTTATCTCGATGGAGATGAAGTCAATGGATGGAAGTTTGGTTTGTGTGATGAACTGGCCTGTGTTTACAACTCTCCATGGTTTCTTACAGTCATGGGTAGAACGGTTGCTACACCAAGTGTGATGTATCCAGATGAGAATGCTTTCTGTGGTGCATCTATTAAAACTGATAAGAGTCTTTATGGACATGCCAAATTTTCTGAGCCTGCTGAGGTAGTATAGGCATTGTTGTGCTTTCTTGACCGTCAATCTGGGTGATCCAGGACAGATTGTTCGTGATCGTCATTTCTACAAACGTGTTGCTTTCCACCCTCTCCACCTCAGCTCCATTGATGTAGAGAGGGGCATGCCCTCCACCTTGCTTCCTGAAGTCAATGCCCAACTCTTTGGTTTTGCTTACATTGAGGGAGAGATTGTTGTCCTTACACGATGCCAACAAGAACTCTTTCTTTCCTGTATTCCATCTTCATCATTGTTTGCAATCCAGCCTGCAGTGGTGCCATCAGTGAACATGTAGATGGAGTTAGGATGAAACTTGGGTGCACAGTCACGATGTACAGGGAGTACAGTAAGGAGTTGAGTACACAGCCTTGTGGGGCAGCGGTGTTGACCTTTGTGGAGAAACTCAAAACTGAGAGTGCACATTTATCCAATTGGAGTTTATTTCTCCAGACATCTAATCTAAAAATAATCTCTTTACAAATTAAATCATCCGATTTTAATTAATGTACGTTTGGGGGAAGATTGACACTGTTGTGTCAGTTTTGGCTCAATGAGTTTCACTCTCACCTTGGGGTCCACAAAGTCGGGGGCTCAAGTCCCACTGCAGGGTTTGAGTGAATCACTGCTGCAAAGGGAGAGGTGGAGGTGCTGTCTTTCAGATGCAGTGTTACCCTGAGGGCCTTCCCCAGCTCTCAGACATATCTGAAAGATCCCATGATGTTATTTTGGCCGAAGAGCAGACTTTCATCCCTGGAATCAAACTGGTGAACTTCCTCTGAACTGCTTCCAGTGCCACCACTTCCTTCCTCAAGTAAGGAGCCTGGAAGTGAACACAATATTCCAGATGCTGTCTCACCAATGCCTTATACAATTGTAACAGTACGTCTTTACTTTTACAATCCAGTCCTTTTCCAATAAATGCCAGGATTTCATTTGCTTTTCTTATTCAATGCTGTACCTGCACACCCACATCGAACTCTCAACCAATGTCACACAAAAACGAATCAGGCTCTCTGATCGTGATCACAAAGTTAGCCACATTCTCAAACTTGTTTAGTTTGTGAAGCCGGCACATGCAAAGTTGAAGCGTCTCTCAGCCTGAGTGTGGCTTTGTAGATGTTTGCTGCACACCCCTCGACTTCCTGAGGGGTCAGCACTTGCTACACTTCACACAGCAACACATCCTGAAACAGAAACAGCGTGGGCAAGTACCAAATGCCAGATACAGCTCATCCACAAGCTATGAAACACAAGCACTCCCTGCACTCCCCAACACAATCATCTCACAAACCTTATAGCCACCAGCCCAACATCTATCTTCCTTTCACCAATCTTCTTCTAGGCCAACATAAAGGATCTTGACTACACTAGAAGTGAAACTATTAACTCTTCAACCATGTCAATAAACAATTTTGTGGCCAAGATGGTCAAGTTCCGAGGTGTGACAATAACCTACAATCTGTCATTGATGCAACAGGCAGGAAGGTACAACAACACCTCTGCTTCCTCAGGAGGCTAAGGAAATTCAGCAGGCCCAAGAAAACTCTCACCAATTTTTACAGATGCGCCATAGAAAGCATTCTATCTGGAGGCGTCATGGCTCGGGATGGTAACTGCTCTGCCCAGGGCTGTATGAAACTACAGGGAGTTGTGAACACAGCCCAGTCCATCATGCAAGCCAGCCTCCCATCCACTGACACCATCCATACTTCCCACTGCCTCGGGAATGCAGCCAACATCATTAAAGACCCCTCCCACTCCGGTTACAATCTCTTCCAATCTCTTCTGACAGGCAGAATATAAAAAAGCTAAAACACACGTACCAACAGGTTCAAGAACAGCTTCTTCCCTGTTGTTATTAGACTTCTGAATGGACCTCTCAAATTTCAAATCTAATGCTGATGTTATTCTTGTGCACTTTCTTTGCAGCGTAACTGCGTATTCCTCGCTCTGTTCTGTCACCTTCTGATATTGTACGGTATGATCTGCCTGTACTGTACGCAAAACAAAACCTTTCACTGTACCTAGGTACATGACAATAATAAATCAAATCAAGTCAACTTGTCCACTCATTTAGTTCCAAATATCGTGAAGATATAAGAGAAATAACTCATGGAGCATCTTCATATAATCCCTTCATACCTGCCAACTCCTTTACAGCGAGGTAAAAACAATGACTGCAGATGCTGGAAACCAGATTCTGGATCAGTGGTGCTGGAAGAGCACAGCAGTTCAGGCAGCATCCGACGAGAGACTCCTTTACAGCAACCAGCCAATGTATTGTCTCAGTGAAACAAGGGTCCAGGCCAGAACACAGTAAACAAACTTGTGAATGTCAAACCATATCCTTGACTGTTAAAAAAAGTCACAAACAAATTTGTGGAGTTCCTTTCCAATTGCTGTGCTGGTAATGAATTTCTGAGAAATATAGGGGCAGGAGAGGGTGGGTCAGTCCCTTGATCAATTAAATTAAGCCATGTTTGGATCTCCATCTTCACTCCATCCCTTTGCATCAGTTTCATATACTTTAATATCCTGCCTAATAAAAGTCTACAAATCTCAGTTTTTAAATTTTCCATTGACTCTGAACCTTAATAGCTTTCTTTGTCGAGTTATATAGCCATACAACACAGGAACAGACCCTTCAGTCCAAATTGTCCATGCTGGTCAGGTTTCCCAAACTAAACCAAGTCCCATTTGCCTGTATTTGACCCACATCTCTCCAAACGTTTCCTATTCATATTCCCGTGCAAATGTCTTTTAAATGTTGTAACTGTATCTGAATGCACCACTTCCTCTGGCTATTCACTCCATTTACGTACCACCCTTTGCATGAAAAAGTTGCTCCTCAGGTTCCTTTTAAATCTTGCCCGTCTCACCTGAAACCTATACTCTCCACTTTTGAATTCAGATTCCAGGTTTCGTGTCTTGAAGAGATGTCACATTTAAGGACTCTCGGTGTGTTGCATACCTTCTGATCAATCTGTTTGCTGCTGGGAGGTTTGCTTTTGCTGTTGTTAAGTAAACCAGCCACAGCGTTCATCAACAGAAAAAGGGTCACTGCACCCAGAATGTTAACTCTGTTTCTCTCTTCACAGATGCTGCCAGACCTGCTGTGTTTCTCCAGCAATTTCTGCTTTTATTTCAAATCTCCAGCATTCACAGTGTGTTGCTGTTATTTGAAAGTCACCCTTTGAAATTTCCATCCTGAAGGGACTACAAGTCCACTGTAGGCAAGGTGATCCTCGGAAGTGAGCCCTTTAATCCTCAGGATTGTTCTTGTGAATCTTCACAACACTCCTATCTTCCCCAGAATGGAGCATAGTATTCTCAATCATATCTAACCAGAGACTACTGTAACATAACTCCCACAGTTCTGTTATTCAGCCTAACAGAGACAAAGACTAACATTCCATTCACCTTTAAAAGTCTTCATTCTACTTGTTCACTGCCTTTAGACGATTTCTTTGCCTAAACCTTACTGCTCATTTTCAGTTTCAAACCTTTCACTACTTAGAAAATGCCCTCAATTATGTCTTTACCCACAATGAATTCCACATCTTCTCTGTTAATCTATAAATGTGCTGAGAAGTCTACATTAAGACTGAAGAGAGGAGGTAGATGTAAATAAAAATGTTTTTTTGGTCCATCATTGCTAATGCTGATTCACTGGAAAAGCTGTTTGACATGCAGGGATTTTTCTCCACCTTGTAAAAGACACAATTGAATGCATTTCCAGCATCTTCCTACCAGTGAAAATATTAAAAAATATATTCTTCATCCCCTGCTTGGATCTTTTGGTCATCATCTTCAATCTATGTCCTCGATCTGCAACCATTTTCCCAGGGGTAATCGTTCCTGAATCAAAATCCTTCACCACTCTGATTATAACTCCCCGTAATCTTGTCTACATTAAAGAGAACAATTCCTGCTTTACTAATCTCACCACGTAACTGCGTTCTGTCAGCCCCGCTCTAATTCTGGAAAGGTCCCTCTGTACGGTCTCTAAGTTCTTCACGTCACCGTAGTCTGTAGTGTTCAGTGTTTGACAATGATACTCCAGCTAATGCCTAACGTGACAACACTGTGGCTTTCAGTGGTGTATTTAGTTCTGTATTTTTAATGAAGAAATGTTTTAAGACAGTGGTAATGATCTACTTGCATCCAATAAAATAAACAGCTTGTGAAGCCTTGGTGTATTTTTAAATGTTGCAACAATAGAAACAGCCTGAATGAGTGGGGTCAATTCAGAACCAGGATTTTCCATTATAGTTTTTCGGCAGGAGTTGCTGGGGTCTTGAAGCTGGGTTTGGAAACTGCAATCCATCTCTCTCTGCTCTCTCAGAGATTTCTCTTGATGGTTTTCCTCCTATTGCTTATGAGACAATCTATTTTACTGAATTGGCCTTTGCCAAGGGTGTGTTTTTGGGATGTTTCTGTACTGGAGCAGTTAAATAATATATTAGATTAGATTCCCTATAGTGTGGAAATAGGCCCTTTGGCCCAACTAGTTCACACCGACCCTCTGAAGAGTAACCCATCCAGACCCATTCCCCCTCCATGGGCAATTTAGCATGACCAATTCACCTAACCTGCACACCTTTGGACTATGGGAGGAAACCAGAGCACCCCGAGGAAACCCACACAGACACAGGGAGAATG
>NW_025214188.1:31423-33695 GCF_004010195.1 Chiloscyllium plagiosum | reverse complement strand
TGAATGACAGAATTGTTACCGTGCAGAAGGTGGCTGTTCGGCCCATCCACTCTGTACCATCTGTCTGGATGAACCACTATAATCCATTTTGTGCCACCATGACCTCTTTTTCTTCTAGGCCTCCTCTCCATGTCTGCGTCTGTTCTTCTTCTCCGATTGTCTTCAAATTTCCTTTTTCAATGTCTTGATTGAACCTGCCTCCACCACAGTCTCAGGCAAAGCATTCCAGATCCTAGTCACTCACTGCTCATAGGATCCTGATGGAGCAGAAAGAGACCATTCAGCCCATCGGGTCTGCACCGATGCTCTGAACAGCATCAGATTCACACCCACTCCCAACCAATCTCTGTAAACCTGCACTGGGGTTTTTACTATGGCTAATCCACCTAACCTACACATCCCTGGACACTATGGGGTAATATTGAACATAGCCAACACATCTAACCCGTAAATCTTTGGATTTGGATTGAAAACTTTTCTTGCCATTTTCCTTATACTAACTACTTCTCATTCTCGAAGTAACGTGTGTCCCGTTTCTGACCTGACTGAGGTTCCTATGAAGGACTTTCCTTCTCAATCCCTCCCCTCACCTGAGCTGTATTGACCCTCAGGTTAAACCTTTGAGGAGAAAGTGAGGTCTGCAGATGCTGGAGATCAGAGCTGAAAATGTGTTGCTGGAGAAGCGCAGCAGGTCAGGCAGCATCCATGGAACAGTAGAATCGACGTTTCGGGCATAAGCCCTTCTTCAGGAAGGGCTTATGCCCGAAACGTCGATTCTCCTGTTCCCTGGATGCTGCCTGACCTGCTGCACTTCTCCAGCAACACATTTTCACCTCAGGTTAAACCACCATGCCAGTAGTGCCTCTCTATTGGGAGAGTAGGACAATGGTAACTTTATACTTAGTTTTCACTTATCCACATTGAATTCTATTTGTCCAGGACCTGACTATGTCACTATGAACAGTGATTTAGTGTTTCTAATGTCAACCCTATGGCGCTACTGTTGTATCAGAGTGCAAGGGCTTGAAAGAGTTAATCCTGAAGAGTGCACTGCCCACTATGATAATATCACCCACATTCAGGAGACTGTGGTGCAGTGGTACTATCACCAAGCTCATAACCCAAAGACCCAACGAATGCTCTTGGGTCCAAATCCCACCATGGAGAGCGGTAGAATTTACTATTGAAGGAGTAGACACCTGATATTGATAAACAGTCTCCAAAGCCATCACTGATTGCAGTAAAAACCCACCTGGTTCACTAATGCCCTTTATGGAAGAGAAAATGTGTTGTTACCCCATCTGTGTGACTCCAGATCCACACCAAAGCCTCTTCACTATTCTCTAAAATGGCCTAACCAAGCCATTCAAAAGTTATGAGCCCCACATCCCATGAAAAAATAGATTTTTGGACCGAAGGGTCTGTTTCCATGCTGTACATCTCTATGACTCTATGACTCATTTGGGGAACAACTTGTAGGAGCCTTTACATCAAGGTCTCCTCATAATCTGTCACAATGTCCATCAGATTGGCCTAACTTGTACCTAGTTGCTGATATCAAATTAACAACATGTTGTTAAGGTAACAGCCTCTTCTTGTTATAGTACCAGGTGGTTTTCCTTTACTACACTGGACCAAATAAGCTCAAGTGGGAGTGAAGATGGTAGCTGCAAACATACATTGTACATCCCGATGAGCAGTGGTGAGGACCCATTTTACAACAAACACCACTGTGTATTTCCCTTCAGTATGTAAAACAATGGTTCACCACTGCTCTCTATCTCTTCCTGTGCCTTGGCTAGGCCCATACTCAACGTGCCATTGCCCCAGCAATCCCATGGACGTGCACTTTGCTAACAAATCGAACACGTGTCACTTTAACAAATGGCTTTCGCAAAATTGGTTCATGGGATGCGTGCATCACTGAGCTTTCAATCTCCATCTCTAGCTGCCTTTGGGATGATGGTGAGCTGCTTTCTTACACCACCACAGTCCATTTCTAAATGCTACATTGGATACACAATCCTCATTGTTGCGTATTTCGGATACTTCATAGGTGAGATTTGGATTTCCGAATTAAAAGTCACAATGTTAGGCTCCTTCCAGAATGTTGGTCTCCATTTTTACCTATCATGGCACCCCCCACACCTTTTCCACTGTGCATCGATATCCAAGTTCAATAAGCCTCTTAAACTACATGTTCTAACTCTCGTCCTGACCATCCACTGTCCACTGTCCACGACAGATTCCCTGGTTCTTAAACATCTGCCCC
>NW_025214188.1:15907-22809 GCF_004010195.1 Chiloscyllium plagiosum | reverse complement strand
CCACCAGCTGAGGTGGAGTTGTTGAGGTAGATGGGAGAGTGTGAGGTTGGCTCAAGATGCAGGCGCTCTCAGAATCTGTCCAATATTTTTAAAAATGGAAGACCTCTGTGACAATAGTGCTGCCTCTGGCAAGAGTGCTTGAGGGTGGAATTGTGCCAACCAGAGTTGCAAATTTCCAATTCTGCCCTTTGACTTGTTTCCAAACCTGTGTGTGTGTGACCCAGGAGGTTTCTACATGTTGGTGGCTCAATCCATTTTAACTCTCTCCCTGGTGTTTGCCTACATGATGCATCAGAAGTGAAGGATTATGAGAAGAAAATGTAGCAACAAATTGACAAAATAATGCTTTTTCATTTCTGCTCTTCCACAGACAATGAACAATCAGCCTCACGTTTTAGCTTATGTACTTCATGAAACTGAAGGTATTCCAGAAAGCTTTGCAGAACTCATCAAGAAACATTTCAACATCGTCTACGATGAAGAATTCCTGAAAAATGAACAAGAACTTGCTGAGAAAATCCAGTTTATTTTTGGTTGGAAACACTATCCCATAATAGATGAAAAGCTTCTGAAATCTCTACCTCATTTGAAGGCCATTACAAATTATGGAGTTGGTGTGGACCATCTCGACTTACCTCTGGTCAACAATTCTGGGGTGAAGGTGGCCAACACTCCTCATGTGGTGGACAATGCTACTGCTGAAATGGGATGGTGTTAATGTTGACATCTGCCAGGAATATATTGGAAGGTAAGATAGGGCTGAAAATGTAAACTATTTTGGCAAAACAGATGATGACTTGGAATCTATAACTTTGAACTTTATAACCAAGGAAGGAGTACAGCATGTGGTATTAAACATTCAAATTAACATATAATAATCAGAGTAAACAGAGGTTCAAATCATAAAATTATGCACCACAGAAACACGCTGTCAGACAGACTAACTGCATTTACTGACTGTTTGAATGACTAGATCAGTGTGCTGGAGTTGCTGAATTGAGGGACTTTAATCTATTTCTAAAAATCTAAACTCGCTTATATCTAATATTTAGCTAAAAGTTATTCCGCAGATTTACAGACCAGGGCCTCAGTAGATGTATGCAAGTTATCACTGTAGGATAGCGAGGTTAGTAAATTGAGGAAGCTAGTTTGAATTTTCTTTCAGTAACAGGGGCTCAGCTATCTGTTCAATTTCAGAACTATTACATATAGCACCTCAGTGCAACTTGAACGAAATGCTGGGAGTTTGGTGAATTGATGGAGTTAGATGAAGGAGTTGCTTCTTTGGCTTTTTTTCACATTTTCACCCTGTAGGAATTACTTAATTTCACTCATCTCTTGTGTATCCAATTTATAGGTAAAGGAAGAAGCACCGTAAGAATGGGTAATCCTACTTTGCACTCTCTAGTCTCCAGTTTACAGCAAATAATGCTGAAGTTCTAAAAGACACAGGTCAGACTTGGATTGGAATACTGTCTATAGTTCTGGGCATCAGGCTTCAGGAAGGATGTAAATATGTTAGAAAGTGTGCAGAACAGGTTTACAAGGATGGTTGCAGGGTGAAAAACGTGGTTTATGAAAAAAGACTGGAGAAATTGGAATCGTTTCCTTGGACAAGAGAAGGCTTAGACAAGATTTAATCAAAGTTTTCAAAATCACAAATGTCAATAGGGAGAAATTTTCTACTGCTCGAAGGATCAAAATGAGAGGACACAAATTTAATGTAATTTACAAAAGAATCAAATGTGATGTCAGAAAAAGGTTTTTTATACAGTAAATAGTTAGAGGGTATGGAATGCACTGTCTGGAAGTGTGGTCAGGTTCAACGGAGGCATTGAAGCAAGGTTTAAAATGATTATTTAAACAGAAACAATAAATGAAGTCACAGTGCTATTCTCTTGCCTTTTACAAAGTCCTAATTCTCAATCAGCGAGCTGGTCCAGATTCAATGGGCTAAAAAGCCTCCTTCTATTCATAACAATTCTGTGGTTCTCTGATCAACCTATGGGCAGAATTTAATGCCCTTCCAGAATGCAACTTCTGAAGTGAGTAGTGTTGTTTAATTGGTTGGGAGGGTGCAGGGTGGGATCCCAAATAATTTCTCCCACCCCACTGAAGTCTGGACTGTAAGGTTTGATATCAGCTTTCCTGCTCAGAGTCCAATTAAGTGAGCAGTTTATACTCATAAGAGCCTCATCCAGCCACTGCGCCAAATGAAAGAAAAGACCTGTTGCTCAAATTGCAGCTTGGCAACTTCAAACCTGCTCGTTGTTGGAGGTGAAAGGAAAGGTGCTTTCTTTCCTGGTCTCTGCTGCCAACTGGAGGCTATTCCACCAAAGACAGTTTTCTCACCCCACATTCAGCTTTCTCCCATTGGTTATTCCACCCATTTCCTCGCCCTCCCAACCCCACCCCCGATCATCGCAAGGGCCTGCCTGAAATCATTGGAGGTTAAGATGCATTATTGAACATTTTCTTGGTGGCCTAGCTGCAGTACTGGTAATACCCACCAATTGCATGACATCTCCAACACTGTAGAGCTCCTGGCCTTGATTGGCTGGCAACTCTGAGACATCTTCTTGGAAAGAGGTATGTTTCTGAAAAAGCAGGATAGGCTGGCGAAGCCCAAACCCACTCCTGGCATTTACTCTGCAAACAGTTTGACTCAGTGAATAATCCAGCCCATCATTCTGTTTTTAAACAAATGCTGAAAATCTGCATTCATAGTTATTTATTATCTCTGAGAACAACTGCTGTCAGCATTTCTTAAAGGCTTTGTTGGTAAATTATGAATTCCTACATGAGATACACTTTTTAAAAAGATATTGTATAATCATAATATATTTCAAATCACACTCCTGACAGTGCTGAGTACGGTGGCCATCACAAAGGAGCAAGGTGCTTGAAAAACTGAATAGCCTAAGGTGAATAAATCTCCTGGACCAGATGGACGAAACTCCAGAGTTTTAAGGGAGATAGCTGAAGAGATAGTGGTGATCTTTCAGGAATCACTTGAGTCAGGGAGGGTCCCAGAAGACTGGAAATTCACTAATGTGACACTCCAAGTTCAGAAGGAAATAAGGCAAAAGACAGAAAATTACAGACTGATTAGCCTAGCCTTGGTCATGGATGAGATCTGGGAGTCCATTGTGAAGGATAAGATTTCTGAATACTCGGAAGTGCATGGTAAAATAGGGCAAAGTCAGCGTGGTTTCATCAAGGGAAGGTCATGCCTGACAAATTTGCTTGAATATTTTGAGGAAGTAACAAGCATGTTAGACCAAGGAGAGCAAATGGATATATCTATTTGGACTTCAAGAAGGCCTTTGACAAGGTGCCACACAGTAGGCTGAGTAAGGTAAGGGCTCATGGTGTTAGAGGCAAGGCTCTAACAAAAATAGAAGCCTGGCTGTCTGGCAGGAAGCAGAGAGTGGGGATAAAAACATCTTTCTCAGGATGGCAGCAAGTGACAAGTGGTGTTCCACAAGGCTCAGCATTGGGACTACAACTTTTCATTTTATGCATTAATGATCTAGTTGAAGGAACTGAGGGCATTCTGGCTAAGTTTGCAGACAATACAAAAGTAGGTAGAGGGCCCGGCAGCATTGAGGAGATGGGGAGGCTGCAGAGGATTTGGACAAGGGAGTGGACAAAGAAGTGGCATATGGAGTAAAACCTGGGAAAGTGTGAGGTCATGCGCGTTGGTAGGAGGAATAGAGGCATGGACTATTTTCTAAACAGGGAAAAAATTCAGAAATCTGAAGTGCAAAGAGAATTGGGAGTTCTAGTTCAGGATTCTTTTAAGTAAACTTGAGGGTTGAGTCAGTAGGAAGGCAAATGCAATGATGGCACTTCTTTTGAGAGGACTTGACTGGAAAGACAGGGATGTACTTTTGAGGCTCACTAAGACTCTGGTCAGGCCACATTTGGAGTATTGTATGTAGTTTGGGGTTCCATATCTCAGGAAGATGTACTGGCTCTGGAGCATGTTCAGAGGAGGTTCAGGAGAATGGTCCCAGGAATGAAAAGCTTAACACATGAGGAATGTTTCAGGACTCTGGCTCTATAAGCAATGGAGTTTGGAAGGACGAGGGAGAATCTAACTGAAACTTGTAGAATACCGAATGGCTGAATAGAGTGGATGTTGGGAAGATGTTTCTACTGGTAGGAGAGATTAGGACCCGAGGGCACAGCCTTTTATAATGGAGATAAGGAGAAACTTCTTTCGCCAGAGAGTGTGAATCTATGGAATTCACTGCCACAGAAGGCTGTGGAGGTCAGATCATTGAGTATATTTAAGACAGAGATAGATAGGGTCTTGATTGTCAAGGGGGTCAAGGGTTATGGGGAGAAAGCCGGAGAATGGGGTTGAGAAACTGATCAACCATGATTGAGTGGTGGAGCAAACGCGATGGGCTGAATGGTCTAATTTCTGCTCCTATGTCATATGGTCTTATGGAAAGGAAAAGGAATATACCTTGTCAAAATGTATAAACCATGAGAAGATTGGGTTGCTTATCTGATTAAAATTATTAACTTCTGAATGTTCCAGTCTTCATAAAAATAACATGAAAACTGAATTCAACAGATTTGATCTCAATTTAACCATGCAGTTCACTCAGGGACTCCACGTCTTACCATATGGGGATACTACATTTCACAATATGAATTGTTTCTCTTGTGGATGTGGTATTTTACATATACAGGAGGCACTTATGATGTATGGGTTATAAAAGGAAAGTCTTTACATAAGCCCCCCACCAAAATTACTGAAAATTGATTTTCAATTTAGCACATGAACCTATAGGTTATCGATTGGTAATATAAGATTTGTGTACACTTCCTCCCTGGGTTTCATATGAAACCAACTGATGTTTGGAGGATGAGGTTTGCTGGTGCTGAGGTGCTGAAGATTTGCACTAAGCTTCTCAGTTTAATTGTTGCAGGTTTAAAAGTTAATTAACTTCAAACTGCACTGTAGCGAAATCCTGGTAAACTGCTAACCTGCGAGCAGTACTGCAACAGATTGTTGACCTATTTATTGCCAGGCGATGAGGATGTTGTACAATATTGGCCTTCAATTATCCCCTTCTTCCAGCTTCTGAAAAACATTCTGTTTGAACGTCATCGCCCTGAAATGATAACTCTGTTTCTCTCTCCACAGATGCTGCCCGACCTGCTGAATATTTCCAGCAGTTTTATATTTTTATTTCTGAAAGCATTTATTTGTCTGCTCCTGACTAGTTTGCTCTGATTTACATTTGGGACACATTGGAGATGCTCCTGCCCTAAATTTTGCCAATCGTTCCGGTGCTATATGGAGTATCTTTAACTGAATGGCCTGGGTTCTGTTACAAATGGAGATTTTTCTGGCATTTTCGCAGATGTCATCTCACAATTCCTGATCCCATATTCTAAGCAATAAATGATTATGTAATAAATGAAGAGTGCTGACCGAGGTACACCCATTGGCCACAACACTCTACGTTCTCTATCTGATTTATAAAGGCTATCTAATAGCGTAGTCTTCTTCTGTATGTAATCTCGAATCTCGAAAGAGGTCTACATTAGGTAGTCCAAATTTCTGATGCAGCTGTTCAAAAGACATCAGGACCCCGTCCTCAAACAGATCCCCTAAACAGGCGATACCCCTGGACATCCAGGATTTGAATGTGGCGTCTGTGAGCCCCGGTTGAAAACCCCATGCCCCACTTTCGGAGTATAGGGGGATGTTTTATGTGAATTACCCTTGTTTTGCCGCATTATATTCCAGGCTTTAATTGTGTTTAATACTATAGGGTTTTTACAGTGGTCCATAATGATTTTCATCTTATCTAAAAATAAGAGGTTAATAAGAGGGCACTTTACTTGAGAAGCCTCGATGTCCAGCCAGATTGATTGCAGGTCAGACGAGACCCTGTCTCATCTTAACAGGGAACTCAGCTAATACTTCCTAAAGTCTGGAAAATCTAGCCCTCCCCTTGCATGTGGAAGCTGTAGCTTCCTTAACTTAATGAGGGGCCGTCTATGATATCAGATGAAAGAACCCAGCCAACCATACAGTTTGTGCAGTGCCGGCCTCGGCAGCATCACTGGGAGCATTCTCATAGGGTATAAGAGATGGGGCAAGACATTCATTTTAATTAGGGCTATTCTACCTAGCCAAGAAATTGGAAGATCCCCCTAACGTTGACGGTCCTGCCTTATCCTTTCCAGTAGATGCACAAAATTGACCTTGTATAGCTGGCCAAATACTGGGGTGATAAAAATGCCGAATTATAAGGAACCCTCTAGAGACCACTGAAAGGGAAAGTGAGATCCGTCCATTAAGTGGGACATACTAGCAAGGCCACCCATTGGCATGGCCTCTGATTTTGAGAAATTAATTTTGTAGCCTGAGAATGCACTAAATATATTAATATCTTGGATTATGCGAGGCATGGACATCAGAGGATTACTAAGGAAAAGGAGAATATCTGCATCTGCATAAAGGGTAATTTTATGTTTACTTGTACCAACCTTCGGGGCCGTTATGTTAGAGTCAGCCCATATCGCTTCCGCTAGTGGTTCAATTATTCGCGTGAATAGCAATGGTGAGAGAGGACATCCCTAATGGCAGCCCCTACCCACACTGAAGCTAGCCGAGCCTAATCCATTGGTGATCACAACTGCTTTGGGATCATTATACAATGTTGAGACCCATTTAGCAAATACCTTTCCAATGCCAGACCTTTCCAATGTATAGAACAGGTATGACCATTCAACCCTGTCGAATGCCTTCTCTGCGTCCAATGAGACAACTATTCCCGGTATTTTTTCCTGATGACAGACTTGAATCACATTCAAAACCCTTCTAATATTATTAGATGATCTACGGCCCTTGATAAACCCCGTCTGATCCT
>NW_025214188.1:9662-14586 GCF_004010195.1 Chiloscyllium plagiosum | reverse complement strand
TAACAAACTTAAAAGACCCAGTACAACCCATGGACAAAACCAACGTCATCTACAAAATTCCATGCAAGGACTGCCACAAACACTACGTAGGACAAACAGGAAGAAAGTTAGCCACCAGGATACACGAACACCAGCTAGCCACAAAAAGACACGACCCTCTCTCCCTCGTAGCCCTACGGATGAAATAAACCACCAGTTCGACTGGGACAACACATCTATTCTGGGACAGGCTAAGCAAAGACATGCCAGAGAATTCCTAGAGGCCTGGCACTCCAACCACAATGTCATTAACAAACACATAGATCGAGATACTATCTATCAACTCCTCAGAAAACGAACAGGAAATGACATCGCCACAAACCCCAGGAACCTATCCAGGACAAACATATAAATAGAAAGCAGGAGACAACAGCTTCGCTTCACTTGGAGGTCACCACTGATGATGTTACCTTGCCAGGTAATGGAACGTCTGTATATCAAACCTACAGCTCAGCGAGCAAAGCTGCACCCTAAATATTTGGTAATGTTAGTACCACGTATAAACATATAAAACTATAAAATTACAGTCTCAGCAGATAATAATTAAGTATAGTAACACAAAATAATAGGGGGAAACAATCCCACTCTAAAAGAAAGAGATAAGGTGAGACAAGGCAGACACCCCTCCTCACCTGAATCAACTCGACCACCCGGCCTATATATTAAAAAAAAAGGAAAATTGCAAAGTGGAGAACAAATAAGCCCCCGGAGATAATATTAAGCAATAAAGGTAATAAGATAAAAAAAAGGATACACTGGGGAAGGGGGGGCGTGGGTGGGGGTGATTGCAGAACAACATCATTCACCACACGAATTAACTCTTACAATTTTTTTAAGAGAGTCCAAAAATTCCTTGGCCTTCTCCAGAGATCCGAAGTTATAGATGGACCCTTTGTGGCTAAAACGTAGCATTGCTGGGTAGCGCAGGGAGTATTGAATGTTTAAATCCCTTAAATGCTTCTTTGTTTCATCAAACACCCTTCTCTTGTGGACCAAAGCTGGGGAAAAATCTTGAAACAGCATTATGTTGGATCCTTTGTGAGTCATGTCTTGGGGATCTTTCCCGAGATTTCTGGAGGCTTCCAGGAGCATTTGCTTATCTCTATAGCACTACAGCTGGAACAGGACCGGACAGGGGCGCTGACCCGACCCGGGCCTGTGTATTGCAACCCGGTGGGCCCATTCTACCCTTACCTGGCCTGATCCAGCCTCCAGCTTCAACATCCTGAGGAAGCCGCTGCTCCAGAAACACTGCAAGCTGGCCTTCCTCTTCCCATTTGGGAAGGCCCAGCAAACGAATATTTTTTCGATGACCTCGAGAATCGAGGTTGTCGATGTGATCTTCTAAGGCCCGGACTCGCTATTCGAGAGTCCGGACCTGACCCACAGCTGATTCTGCAGCAGCCTCAGAGGCCGCGGCCTTTAGCTCTGCCCCTCCGACTCGATGTTCAATCTTTTCTATGTCTCAGTCGTGATTTTGCAGCGCGACAGACAACGATTCCCATCTGCTCCTGGACTCTTCTATAAATGCGTCGATCTTCTCTTCAAGCCTGGAAATCACTGCAACAAGGCTCGCCAAGGTAGGTGAGTCCCCCGGGGTGGCTGCGGACGCCTCTCCTGCAGCTGGGGAGGGTGGGGGAGGGGTTCCTGTGTGCTGCGAACTGCGGGCATTCTTTCCCTTAGTCATTTTAACAGAGTAGTTTGGTGCAAAATGACTAGCTGTATTAAATAAAAGTCATTTTGAATGATTTGGCAGGTGTAGTGGAGGTGGGCAGCCCACTTTGCCTGAGTCTTGGGCAGAGCATCTTGGATCTCTCGGCCAATATTCTTTTGAACTTTTCCAATCCATGTATTTGTCAAAATGCCATTTAAATGTTGTTAATGTACTTGCCTCAACCACTTCCACTGCAGCTCATTCCATTTGTGTACCAATCTCTATGTATAAAAGTTGTCCTTCAGGTTCCCATTATTCTTTTCCCTCTTCCTCAATTCCCCAACCCTGATAAAAAGACTGAATACATTCACCCCATTCATGCCTTTCATGATCTTACACACTTCTATAAGATCCCCTCTCTCCTAAGCTCTGAAGAAAGATGTTCTAGCTTGTCCAACCTCTCCTTATAACTCAGTCTCTTGTGTTCTGGCAACATCCTTGCAAACTTCTTCTGCACTCTTTCCATTTTAATAACATCCTTCCTATAACAAGGTGACCAAAACTGAACACAATACTCCAAGTGCGCCTCATCAAAGTCCTGTACAACTGCAACACAACTTCCCAATTTCTATACTCAATGCTCTGACTGATGAAGCCCAGTTCGCCAAAAGTCTCCTTCACTGCACTGTGTACCCGTCGTGCACCTGATCTCCAAGATCCTTCTGTTCCACTACACTCCTTCAGGCCGGACCATTCACCACAACACTCCTACCTTGATTTTACTTTCCAAAATGCAAGACCTCACATTTATCTACATTAAACGCTACTTGCCTTTTCTCGGCCCACTTCCCCATTTGATCAAGATTCTGCTGAAATTTCTGAAAACCTTCCTCACTGTCCATGAAACTGCCTATTTTAGTGTCATCTGCAAACTTACTAATCATGCCTTGTATATTCTCATTTAAATAATTGACATAGATAACAAACAGCAATGAGCCCAGCATCGAACCCCGAGGCATACCACAGGCCTCCAGCCCGACAAGCAATCTTCCACTTTTACCCTCTACTTCCTACCATCAAACCAATTGTGTCTCCAATTTGCCAGCTCCCCCTGGATTCCATGCGATCTGACCTTCTAGTGCAGCTTACAACGTGGAACCTTAGCAAAGTCCTTACTGAAATCCATACAGACTACATCTACCGCCCTGCCTTCGTCAACCTTCCTGATCACTTCAAAGAACTCTAACAAATTTGTGAGGCATGATCAACCATGCACAAAGCCATGTTGACGATTCTTCATCAAACCCTGTCTTTCCAAATGCACATACATCTTATCCCTCAGAATCTTCTCAAGTTATTTACCTACCACAGATATTAGACTTACTGGTCTATAGTTCCCAGGTTTTTCTCACAATCCCTCTTGAATAAGTGCATGACATTAGCTCTCCTACAGTCATCCAGGATCTCACCTGTGGCTAACAATGATGCAAAAATATCAGGCAGAGCCCCTGCAATTTCTTCACTCGCCTCTTGCAGGGTTCTTCAATGTATCTGATCAGGTCTAGGAGATTTATCCGCTTTCATACATTCTAATACATCCAACACCTCATCCACTTTAATATGGACTGTCCCCAAGATATCACCATTAACATCCCCAAGTTCCCAAGTCTTCATGCCTTTCTCCATGGTAAACAGAGGAGAAATATTCACTGAGGACTTCACCCATCTCCTGTGGTTCCATACATACATTTTGGTCCTTCTCTCTCCACTTACTCTTTTTACTGTAATATACTTAAAGAATCTCTTTGGATTCACCATAATCTTCTCAACCAAAGCTATCTCATGCCCACTTTTCACCTTCCTGATTTTCTCCTTCAGTAAACTCCTGTATCCCCTATATATATCCAGGGATTCCCTTGATCCCAGCTGCCAGCACTGAGCCATGCCTCCTTTTTTTCTGGTCAAAACCTCAATATCTCTTGTCATTCAGGGTTCCCTACTCCTGCCAACCTTGCCTGTCACCCTCACAGAACATGTAGACCTTTAAATCACACTTTTAAAGGCCTCCCACTTGCTGGAGGTCCCTTTGCCTGCAAACAAACTACTCCAAATCAACCCCTGCAAACTCATGTCTCTATCCATAAAAATTTGCCTTGCCCCAATTTAGAACTTGAACCTGTGGAACAGTTTTGTCCCTGTCCATAACTATTTTAAAATTAATAAAACAATAGTCACTGGTCCCTAAGTGTTCCCCCACTATCACTTCAGTCACCTGTCCTGCCCTATTTCCCAAGAGGAGGTTGAGTTTTGCCCCTTCCTGAGTAGGACCCTCTATATACTGATTGAGGAAACTTTCTTAAATGCACTTAAATTCCAACGTATCTAAGCCCTTAACACTATGGCAGTCCAAGTCTATATTAGGAAAATTAAAATCCCCACTATGACAACCTTATTGCTCCTGCATGTCTCCCTAATCTCACTGCATATTTGATCCTCTGATTCCCATTGACTATTTAGGGGCCTATAGTACAGCCCCAATAACATTATCATCCCCTTCTTAGCTCCACCCACAAAATCTTCCTGGATGATCCCTCAGTTATTTCATCTCTGACTACTGCTGTGATACTCTATCAAAAATGCAACTCCCCCTCACCTCTTTCCTCCACCTCTATCCCTCCTAAAGTTCTTGTTCCCAGCACATTAAGTTGCCAGTCCTGTCCCTCCCTTAGCAATGCTTCTGTAATGACTATATGATCCCACGTACCTATCCATGCCTAAGTTAATTGGCCTTACCTGTCAGGCCTGTTGCATTGAAATAGATGCAATTTAATCCAATAGGCATTCCTCACTCCCTGTCATGTTCCACCCTGAAGTGTCTCTTCAGCTTGCTATTTCTGATTACTATATCTCCTTCCAGCCTCGCACTTGCCTCCCAGCTGTTGAGGATCCCACCCCACTACCTGGCCAATCTAGTTTAAACCCTCCCTTGCAGCATGAGCATATCTGCCTGGCAGAATATTGCTCCCACTTCAGTTTAAGTGCAACCCATCCCTCTTGAACAGGTCTCCTGTGCCCCAGAAAAACTCCCAACGATCTAAAAATCCAAACCCCTGCGCCCTGCACCAAGTCTTTAGCCACACCTTCACCTGCCATATCCTTTTGTTCTAACCCTCACTAGCACATGACACGGTTTATGGGCTTCAAGAAATTTTTGAAATTATGCCTTTATAA
>NW_025214188.1:0-1334 GCF_004010195.1 Chiloscyllium plagiosum | reverse complement strand
CTCTGTTTTCTTCCATCCAGCCAATTCCTAATCCTAACCTCCAACTCACCCTCAATGCCATATCTCTGTATTTTCTGCAGTAGCCTACCATGGGGAACCTTCTCAAACGCCTTACTAAAATCCATATATACCACATCTACTGCTTTCCCCTCGTCCATCTCCTTAGTCACCTTCTCAAAGAATTTGATAAGGTTTGTGAGGCACGACCTGCCCTTCACAAAACCATGCTGACTATCCTTGGTCACATTATTCCTATCCAGATGTTCATAAATCCTATCCCTTACAATTCTCTCCATGATTTTGCCCACAACAGAAGTGAGACTCACCGGCCTATAGTTACTAGGGTTATCCCTACTCCCCTTCTTTAACAAGGGAACCACATTTGCTAGCCTCCAATTTTCTGGCACTACTCCTGTAGACAACGAGGACATAAACATCAAGGCCAATGGCTCTGCAATCTCCTTCCTTGCTTCCCAGAGAATCCTAGGATAAATGCCATCAGGCCCAGGGGACTTATCTATTTTCACCCTTTCCAGAATTTCCAACACCTCTTCCCTACATACCTCAAAGCCGTCCATTCTAATTAATTGTGACTCAGTATTCACATCGGCAACAATGTCAACAATGTCAACAATATGCTGCCTGAACTGCAGAGTTTCTCTAACCAATTGTTTATATTTCAGATTCCATAATATTTTGTTTTCATTTGTACAGTAGGGGCATCAGGCCACAAAGCTCTGCATTGCTGAATGATGCAAGCAGCAAGAAGAACATTTCAGATCATATCATTGGGTGATGGACGTTTCAGAGACAAGGAGAAGCAGACATGAGCAAATCCCCGGAAATGGTGGAAGGGAATCTTGGTAACAAACAAGTGTGGGATGGAAATCTAAATTCAGACTGAGTAAATAATGATGATTTTACACAATATTTAGAGAAATTGATGATATCACAACTATGCACAAATTACAAGGTGCAAGAAAGTAAGCATGCAGGTGCAGAAGGCAGTGAAGAAGACAAACAGTATAGTGAGAGGATTCAAGTGGAGGAGAAGGGATGTCTTGCTGCAATTATTCAGGGCCTTGACAAGACCACCCCTTGAGTATTGTGTGCAGCTTGGGTCTCCTTATCTGAGGAAAGATTTTCTGGTGATGAAGGGAATGCAGCGAAAATGTACCAGACTCATTCCTGGAATGACAGGACTGACAGCTGAGAGAGGTTGAACATTTAGGATCCTATTTGCTGGAGATCAGAAGAATGAGGTGGCGGGAGAAGGTCTCATAGAAACCTATAAAATTCAAACAGGGCTAGACAGAGTATATGCAGAAAGGATG
>NW_025214187.1:27714-40093 GCF_004010195.1 Chiloscyllium plagiosum | reverse complement strand
ATCAGGAACAGCGACGGGAATGACACTGGATCAGGATCAGGAACAGTGACTGAGATTGACACTGGATCAGGAACAGGATAAGGAAAAAGGAACAGCGACAGGGACTGCATCAGGATTGCGAGCAGTGACCGGGACTGACACTGGATCAGTATCTGGAACAGTAACCAGGACTAATACTTGATCAGGATTGGGAACAGTGACTGGGACTGACACAGGTTCTGGATCGGGAACTGTGGGTGAGACTGACACTGGATCAGTATCAGGAACAGCGTCTGGGACTGACACTGGCTCAGTATCAGGAACAGTGACTGAGACTGACACTGGATCAGGATTGCGAACGGCGACTGGGACTGACACTGGATCAGTATCGGGTACAGTGTCTTGGACTGACACTGAATCAATGTACGGAACAGTGACTGGCACTGACAATGGATCAGTATCGGGAACAGTGACTGGGACTGTCCCTGGATCCGGATCGGGAACAGTAACTGGGACTGACACTGGATCAGTATCAGGAACAGTAACTGGGACTGACACTGGATCCGGATTGGGAACAGTAACTGGGAGTGACACTGGATCAGTATCAGGAACAGTAACTGGCACTGACACTGGATCCTTTACAGTATCAGGAACAGTAACTGGGACTGACACTGGATCAGTATCAGGAACAGTAACTGGGACTGTCTTTCGATCAGTATCAGGAACAGTAACTGGGACTGTCTTTGGATCAGTATCAGGAACAGAATATGGGACTGTCACTGGATCAGTATCAGGAACAGTGACTGGGACTGACACTGGATCAGTATCAGGAACAGTAACTGGCACTGACACTGGATCAGTATCAGGAACAGTAACTGGGACACTGGATCAGTATCAGGAACAGTAACCGGGACTGTCACAGGCACTTGATAAGGAATAGTGACTGAGAATGACACTGGCACTGATTCAGTAATATTGACTGTGACCGACACTGGCACTGGATCTGGAACAGTGACCAGGACTGACCCTGGATTAGTATCGGGAACATTAACTGGGACTGACACTGGATCAGTATCGGGAATAGTGACCGGGGCAGACACTGAATCAGGAACAGTGATTGGGACTGACGCTGGATCAGTATCGGAAACAGTCGCTGGGACTGACACTGGGTCAGTATCGTGAACTGGGACTGGCACTGACACTGGATCAGGAACAGTGATTGGGACTGACACTGGATTAGTATCGGGAACAGTGACAGGGACTGACACTGGATCAGGAGCACTGACTGGGACTGACACTGGAACAGTATCGCGAACAGTCGCTGGGGCTGACACTGGGTCAGTATCGGGAACTGTGACTGGGAATGACACTGACACTGGATCAGGAATAGTGACTGTGAATGACACTGGATCAGTATCTGGAATACTGAATGGGACAGGCACTGGAATTCGATCAGGAACAGTGTCCAGGAAGACACTTGATCAGGATCGGGAACAGTGACTGATACTGACACTGGATCAGAATTGGGAACAGTGACTGGACTGACACTGGATCAGGATTGGGTACAGTGACTGGGACTGATATTGGATCAGGATTGGGAACAGTGACTGGACTGACACTGGATCAGGATCGGGTACAGTGACTGGGACTGATATTGGATCAGGATTGGGAACAGTGGTCAAGACATGACACTGGATCAGGATTAGAAACAGTGACTGAGACTGAGACTGGATCAGGATTGGGAACAGTGACCGGGACTGACACTGGATCAGGGTCGGGAACAGTGACTGGGACTGACATTGGATCAGGATTGCGAACAATGACTGAGACTGGCACTGGATCAGGATCGGGAACACAATCTAGGACTGACACTGGATCAGTATTAGGAACAGTAACTGGGACTGACACTGGATCAGTATCGGGAGCAGTCACTGGCACTGGCACTGGATCAGTAATATTGACTGTCACCAACACTGGCACTGGATCTGGAATAGTGACCAGGACTGACCCTGGATTAGTATCGGGAACATTGACTGGGACTGATACTGGATCAGGATCGGGAACAGTGACTGGGATAGGCACTGAATCAAGATCAGGAACAGTGACTGGAACTGGTACAGGATCAGGATTGCAAACAGCGGGTGGGACCAGCACTGGATCAGGATTGGGAACAGTGACCTTGACTGAAACTGAATCAAGATCTGTAACAGTGACTGGGAGTGTCACTGGATCAGAATCGGGAACAGTGATCGGGACTGACAGTGGATCAGGATTGGGAGAGGTGACTGGGATCGGCACTGCATCAAGATTAGGAACAGTGACTGGGACTGACATTGGATCAGGAAAGGGAACAGTGACTGAGACTGCCACTGGATTAGGATCAGGAACAGTGACTGAGACTGGCACTGGATCAGCATTGGGAACAGTGACTGGGATTGACACTGGATCAGGATCAGAAGTGACTGGGATTGGCACTGGATCAAGATCAGGAACAGTGACTGGGACTGACATTGGATCAGGAAAGGGAACAGTGACTGGGACTGACACTGGATCAGGATCAGGAGAAGTGACTGGGATTGGCACCGGATCAAGATCAGGAACAGTGACAGGGACTGACACTGGATCAGGAGCACTGACTGGGACTGACACTGGAACAGTATCACGAACAGTCGCTGGGACTGACACTGGGTCAGTATGGGGAACTGTGACTGGGAGTGCCACTGGCACTGGATCAGGAATAGTGACTGTGTATGACACTGGATCAGTATCTGGAATACTGAATGGGACAGGCACTGGAATTCGATCAGGGAAAGTGTCCAGGAAGACACTTGATCAGGATCGGCAACAGTGACTGAGACTGATATTGGATCAGAATTGGGAACAGTGACTGGACTGACACTGGATCAGGATTGGGTACAGTGACTGGGACTGATATTGGATCAGGATTGGGAACAGTGATCAAGACATGACACTGGATCAGGATTAGAAACAGTGACTGAGACTGAGACTGGATCAGGATTGGGAACAGTGACCGGGACTGACACTAGATCAGGGTCGGAAACAGTGACTGGGACTGACATTGAATCAGGATTGCGAACAATGACTGAGACTGGCACTGGATCAGGATCGGGAACAGAATCTGGGACTGACACTGGATCAGTATCAGGAACAGTAACTGGGACTGACACTGGATCAGTATCAGGAACAGTAACTGGGACTGTCACAGGCTCTTGATCAGGAATAGTGACTGAGAATGACACTGGCACTGCTTCAGGAATATTGACTGCGACCGACACTGGTACTGGATCTGGAACAGTGACCAGGACTGACCCTGGATTAGTATCGGGAACATTGACTGGGACTGACACTGGATCAGGATCAAGAACAGTGACTGGGATAGGCACTGGAACAGGTTCGGGAACAGTGACCTTGACTGACACTGAATCAAGATCTGTAACAGTAACTGGGACTGTGACTGGATCAGAATCGGAAACAGTGATCGGGACTGACAGTGGATCAGGATTGAGAGAGGTGACTGGGATCGGCACTGGATCAAGATCAGGAACAGTGACTCGAACTGGTACAGGATCAGGATCGCGAACAGTGGGTGGGACCAGCACTGGATCAGGATTGGGAACAGTGACCTTGACTGACACTGAATCAAGATCTGTAACAGTGACTGGGACTGTCACTGGATCAGAATTGGGAACAGTGATCGGGACTGACTGTGGATCAGGATTGGGAGAGGTGACTGGGATTGGCACTGGATCAAGATCAGGACAGTGATTGGGACTGACATTGGATCAGGTTTGGGAACAGTGACTGAGACTGGCACTGGATTAGGATCAGGAACAGTGACTGAGACTGGCACTGGATCAGCATTGGGAACAGTGACTGGGATTGACACTGGATCAGGATCAGGAGAAGTGACTGGGATTGGCACTGGATCAAGATCAGGAACAGTGACTGAGACTGGCACTGGATCAGCATTGGGAACAGTGACTGGGATTGACACTGGATCAGGATCAGGAGAAGTGACTGGGATTGGCACTGGATCAAGATCTGGAACTGTAACTGTGACTGACATTAGATCAGCAAAGGGAACAGTGACTGGGACTGACGTTGGATCATGAACAGGAACAGTGACAGGGGCTGGATCAGGATCATGAGCAGTGACTGGGACTGACACGGGTTCAGGATTGGGAACAGTGACCGGGACTGGCACTGGATCAGGACTGCGAAAAGTGACTGGGACTGACACTGGATCAGTATCGGGAACAGTCGCCGGGACTGTCACTAGGTCAGTATCGGGTACGGTGACTGGGCCTGACACTGGCACCGGATCAGGAATAGTGAATGTGAATGACACTGGATCAGTATCTGGAATACTGAATGGGGCAGGCATTGGGATTCGATCGGGAACAGTGACCAGGACTACAATTGATCAGGATCTGGAACAGTGACTGAGACTGACACTGGATCAGAATTGGGAAAGGTCACTGTGACTGACACTGGATCAGGATTGCGAGCAGTGATTGAGACTGACACAAGATTGGTATCGGTAACAGTGATTGGGACAGGCACCAGATCAGGATCTGTAACGTGACAGGGAATTATACTGGATCAGCACTGGGAACAGTGACTGAGACTGACACTGTATCAGTATCGGGAACAGTAACTGGGACTGACACTGGATCAGTATCAGGAACAGAAACTGGGACTGACACTGGAGCAGTATCAGGAACAGTAACTGGGATGACACTGGATCAGTATCAGAAACAGTGACTGGCACTGACACTGGATCAGGATTGCGAACAGTGACTGGGAATGACACTGGATTAGGATCGGGAACAATGACTGAGACTGGCACTGGATCAGGATTGGGAACAGTTACCTCGACTGACGCTGGATCAGTATCGGGAACAGTAATTGGGACTGACACTGGATCAGTATCGGGAACAGTCGCCAGGACTGACTCTGGGTCAGTATTGGGAACTGTGAATGGGGCCTGACACTGGCACCGGATCAGGAATAGTGACTGTGAATGACACTGGATCAGTATTTGGAATACTGAATGGGACAGGCACTGGAATTTGATCAGGAACAGTGACCAGGACTGCACTTGATCAGGATCGGGAACAGTGACTGAGACTGACACTGGATCAGGAACAGGAAGAGTGACAGGGACTGGATCAGGATCAGGAGCAGTGACTGGGACTGACACTGGATCAGGATTGGGAACAGTGACAAAGACATGACACTAGATCAGGATTGGAAACAGTGACTGATACTGAGACTGGATCAGGATTGGGAACAGTGACCGGGACTGGCACTGGATCAGGATTGGGAACAGAGACAGGGACTGACACTGGATCAGGAACAGTAACTGGAACTGGTACAGGGTCAGGAACATGAACAATGTCTGGGACTGGGATTGGATCAAGAACAGTGTATTGGACTGGCAGAGGATCAGGATCAGGAACAGTGACTGGACTGGCACTGGATCTGGATTGGGAAGAGTGTCTGGGACTGACACTGGATCAGTATTGGGAACAGTTACCTCGACTGACACTGGATCAGTATCGGGAACAGTAATTGGGACTGGCACTGGATCAGTATCGGGAACAGTCGCCGGGACTGACACTGGGTCAGTATTGGGAACTGTGAATGGGCCTGACACTGGCACCGGATCAGGAATAGTGACTGTGAATGACACTGGATCAGTATCTGGAATTCTGAATGGGACAGGCACTGGAATTTGATCAGGAACAGTGACCAGGACTACACTTGATCAGGATCGGGAATAGTGACTGAGACTGACACTGGATCAGGAACAGGAAGAGTGACAGGGACTGGATCAGGATCAGAAGCAGTGACTGGGACTGACACTGGATCAGGATTGGGAACAGTGACCAAGACATGACACTAGATCAGGATTGGAAACAGTGACTGAGACTGAGACTGGATCAGGATTGGGAACAGTGACTGGGACTGACATTGGATCAGGATCAGGAACCGTGACTGAGACTGGCACTGGATTGGGATCAGGAACAGTGACTAGGACTGATGTGGGATCAGGAACAGGAATAATGACAGGGACTGGATCAAGATCAGTGACTGGGACTGAAACTGGATCAGGATTGGGAACAGTAACTGGGACTAGCACTGGATAAGGATTGGGAACTGTGACTGGGAGTGATACTGGCACCGGATCAGGAATAGTGACTATGAATGACACTGGTTCAGTATCTGGAATACTGAATGGGACAAGCACTGGAATTCGATCAGGAACAGAGTCCAGGAAGACACTTGATCAGGATCGGCAACAGTGACTGATACTGACACTGGATCCGAATTGGGAACAGTGACTGGACTGACACTGGATCAGGATCGAGTACAGTGACTGGGACTGATATTGGATCAGGATTGTGAACAGTGATCAAGACATGACACGGGATCATGATTAGAAACAGTGACTGAGACTGAGACTGGATCAGGATTGGGAACAGTGACTGGGACTGACACTGGATCAGGATTGCGAACACTGACTGGGACTGACATTGGATCAGGGTTGTGAACAATGACTGAGACTGGCACTGGATCAGGAACAGGAAGAGTGACAGGGACTGGATCAGGATCAGGAGCAGTGACTGGGACTGACACTGGATCAGGATTGGGAACAGTGACCAAGACATGACACTAGATCAGGATTGGAAACAGTGACTGAGACTGAGACTGGATCAGGATTGGGAACAGAGACCGAGACAGACACTGGATTAGGATCGGGAATCGTGACTGGGACTGACATTGGATCAGGATCAGGAACCGTGACTGAGACTGGCACTGGATTGGGATCAGGAACAGTGACTAGGACTGATGTGTGATCAGGAACAGGAATAGTGACAGGGACTGGATCAAGAGCAGTGACTGGGACTGAAACTGGATCAGGATTGGGAACAGTAACTGGGACTAGCACTGGATAAGGATTGGGAACTGTGACTGGGAGTGATACTGGCACCGGATCAGGAATAGTGACTATGAATGACACTGGTTCAGTATCTGGAATACTGAATGGGACAACCACTGGAATTCGATCAGGAACAGTGTCCAGGAAGACACTTGATCAGGATCGGCAACAGTGACTGATACTGACACTGGATCCGAATTGGGAACAGTGACTGGACTGACACTGGATCAGGATCGGGAACAGTAACTGGCACTGACACTGGATCAGTATCAGGAACAGAAACTGGGATTGTCACTGGATCAGTATCAGGAACAGTAACTGGGACTGACACTGGATCAGTATCTGGAACAGTAACTGGAACTGACACTGGATCAGTATCAGGAACAGTAACTGGCACTGACACTGGATCAGTATCAGGAACAGTAACTGGGACTGACACTGGATCAGTGTCAGGAACAGAAACTGGGACTGTCACTGGATCAGTATCAGGAACAGTAACTGGGACTGACACTGGATCAGTATTAGGAACAGTAACTGACACTGACACTGGATCAGTATCAGGAACAGTAACTGGGACTGACACTGGATCAGTGTCAGGAACAGTAACTGGCACTGACACTGGATCAGTATCAGGAACAGTAACTGGGACTGTCACAGGCTCTTGATCAGGAAATGTGACTGAGAATGACACTGGCACTGATTCAGTAATATTGACTGCGACCGACACTGGCACTGGGTCTGGAACAGTAACCAGGACTGACACTGGATTAGTATTGGGAACATTGACTGGGAGTGACACTGCATCAGTACTAGGAACAGTGACCGGAACTGACACAGGATCAGGTTCATGAACAGTGTCTGTGACTGACACTGGATTAGTATCAGGAACAGTGACAGGGACTGACACTGGACCAAGAGCACTGACTGGGACTGACACTGGATCAGTAGCAGGAACAGTCACTGGGACTGACACTGGGTCAGTATCGGGAATTGTGACTGTGACTGACACTGGCACTGGATCAGGAATAGTGACTGTGAATGACACTGGATCAGTATCAGGAACAGAAACTGGCACTGACACTGGATCAGTATCTGGAACAGTAACTGGAACTGACATTGGATCAGTATCAGGAACAGTATTTGGGACTGACACTGGATCAGTATCAGGAACAGTAATTGCCACTGACACTGGATCAGTATCGGGAACAGTAACTGGGACTGACATTGGATCAGTATCAGGAACAGTAACTGGGACTGTCACAGGCTCTTGATCTGGAATAGTGACTGAGAATGACACTGGCACTGATTCAGTAATATTGACTGCGACCGACACTGGCACTGGGTCTGGAACAGTAACCAGGACTGACACTGGATTAGCATTGGGAACATTGACTGGGACTGACACTGGATCAGTACCAGGAACATTGACCAGGACTGACACAGGATCAGGTTCATGAACAGTGTCCGTGACTGACACTGGATCAGTATCGGGAACAGTGACCGGGGCTGACACTGAATCAGGGACAGTGACTGGGTCTGACACTGGGTCAGTTTCGGGAACAGTCGCTGGGATTGACATTGGGTCAGTATCGTGAACTGGGACTGGCACTGACACTAGATCAGGAACAGTGACTGGGACTGACACTGGATTAGTATCGGGAACAGTGACAGGGACTGACACTGGATCAGTATCTGGAAATGTCGCTGGGACTGACACTGGGTCAGTATCGGGAACTGTGACTGGGAGTGACACTGGCACTGGATCAGGAATAGTGACTGTGAATGACACTGGATCAGTATCTGGAATACTGAATGGGACCGGCACTGGAATTCGATCAGGAACAGTGACCAGGAAGACACTTGATCAGGATCGGGAACAGTGACTGAGACTAATACTTATCAGGATTGGGTACAGTGACTGGGACTGATATTGGATCAGGATTGGGAACAGTGACCAAGACATGACACTGGCTCAGGATTAGAAACAGTGACTGAGACTGAGACTGGATCAGGATTGGGAACAGTGACCGGGACTGACATTGGATCAGGGTTGGGAACAGTGACTGGGACTGACATCGGATCAGTATCAGGAACAGTAACTGGCACTGATACTGGATCACTATCGGGAACAGTAACTGGGACTGACACTGGATCAGTATCAGGAACAGTAACTGGGACTGACACTGGATCAGTATCCGGAACAGTAACTGGGACTGACACTGGATCAGGATCGGGAACAGTGACTGAGACTGACACTGGATCAGAATTGGGAACAGTCACTGGGACTGACACTGGATCAGGATCGGGAACAGTAACTGGCACTGACACTGGATTAGTAATATTGACTGTGACCGACACTGGCACTGGATCCGGAACAGTGACCAGGACGGAGCCTGGATTAGTATCGGGAACATTGACTGGGACTGACACTGGATCAGGATCGGGAACAGTGACTGGGATAGGCACTGGATCAAGATCAGGAACAGTGACTGGAACTGGTACAGGATCAGGATTGCGAACAGCGGGTGGGACCAGCACTAGATCAGGATTGGGAACAGTGACCTTGACTGACACTGAAACAAGATCTGTAACAGTGACCGGGACTGGCACTGGATCAGAATTCGGAACAGTGATCGGGACTGACAGTGGATCAGGATTGGGAGAGGTGACTGGGATCGGCACTGGATCAAGATCAGGAACAGTGACTGGGACTGACATTGGATCAGGTTTGGGAACAGTGACTGAGACTGGCACTGGATTAGGACCAGGAACAGTGACTGATACTGGCACTGGATCAGGATTGGGAACAGTGACTGGGACTGACACTGGATCAGGATCAGGAGAAGTGACTGGGATTGGCACTGGATGAAGATCAGGAACAGTAACTGGGACTGACATTGGATCAGGAAAGGGAACAGTGACTGGGACTGACGTTGGATCATGAACAGGAACAGTGACAGGGGCTGGATCAGGATCATGAGCAGTGACTGGGACTGGCACTGGATCAGGATTGGGAACAGTGACTGGAACTGGCACTGGATCAGGACTGCGAAAAGTGACTGGGACTGACACTGGATCAGTACCAGGAACAGTGACCAGGACTGACACAGGATCAGGTTCATGAACACTGTCCGTGACTGACAATGGATCAGTATCGGGAACAGTGACCGGGGCTGACACTGAATCATGGACAGTGACTGGGTCTGACACTGGGTCAGTTTCGGGAACAGTCGCTGGGACTGACATTGGGTCAGTATTGTGAACTGGGACTGGCACTGACACTGGATCAGGAACAGTGACTGGGACTGACACTGGATTAGTATCGGGAAATGTCGCTGGGACTGACACTGGGTCAGTATCGGGAACTGTGACTGGGAGTGACACTGGCACTGGATCAGGAATAGTGACTGTGAATGACACTGGATCAGTATCTGGAATACTGAATGGGACCGGCACTGGAATTCGATCAGGAACAGTGACCAGGAAGACACTTGATCAGGATCAGCAACAGTGACTGAGACTAATACTTATCAGAATTGGGTACAGTGACTGGGACTGATATTGGATCAGGATTGGGAACAGTGACCAAGACATGACACTGGATCAGGATTAGAAACAGTGACTGAGACTGAGACTGGATCAGGATTGGGAACAGTGACTGGGACTGACATCGGATCAGTATCAGGAACAGTAACTGGCACTGATACTGGATCACTATTGGGAACAGTAACTGGGACTGACACTGGATCAGTATCAGGAACAGTAACTGGGACTGACACTGGATCAGTATCAGGAACAGTAACTGGGACTGACACTGGATCAGGATCGGGAACAGTGACTGAGACTGACACTGGATCAGAATTGGGAACAGTCACTGGGACTGACACTGGATCAGGATCGGGAAGAGTAACTGGCACTGACACTGGATCAGTAATATTGACTGTGACCGACACTGGCACTGGATCCGGAACAGTGACCAGGACGGACCCTGGATTAGTATCGGGAACATTGACTGGGACTGACACTGGATCAGGATCGGGAACAGTGACTGGGATAGGCACTGGATCAAGATCAGGAACAGTGACTGGAACTGGTACAGGATCAGGATTGCGAACAGCGGGTGGGACCAGCACTAGATCAGGATTGGGAACAGTGACCTTGACTGATACTGAAACAAGATCTGTAACAGTGACCGGGACAGGCACTGGATCAGAATTCGGAACAGAGATCGGGACTGACAGTGGATCAGGATTGGGAGAGGTGACTGGGATCGGCACTGGATCAAGATCAGGAACAGTGCCTGGGACTGACATTGGATCAGGTTTGGGAACAGTGACTGAGACTGGCACTGGATTAGGATCAGGAACAGTGACTGATACTGGCACTGGATCAGGATTGGGAACAGTGACTGGGACTGACACTGGATCAGGATCAGGAGAAGTGACTGGGATTGGCACTGGATGAAGATCAGGAACAGTGACTGGGACTGACATTGGATCAGGAAAGGGAACAGTGACTGGGACTGACGTTGGATCATGAACAGGCACAGTGACAGGGGCTGGATCAGGATCATGAGCAGTGACTAGGACTGACACGGGATCAGGATTGGGAACAGTGACCGGGACTGGCACTGGATCAGGACTGCGAAAAGTGACCGGGACTGACACTGGATCAGTATCGGGAACAGTCGCCGGGACTGTCACTAGGTCAGTATCGGGTACCCGGATCAGGAATAGTGAGTGTGAATGACACTGGATCAGTATCTGGAATACAGAATGGGACTGGCTCTGGAATTCGATCGGGGACAGTGACCAGGACTCCAATTGATCAGGATCGGGAACAGTGACCGAGACTGACACTGGATCAGAATTCGGAACAGTCACTGGGACTGACACTGGATCAGTATCAGGAACAGAAATTGGGACTGACACTGGATCAGTATCAGGAACAGTAACTGGGACTGACACTGGATCAGTATCGGGAACAGTAACTGGCACTGACACTGGATCAGTAATATTGACTGTGACCGACACTGGCACTGGATCTGGAACAGTGACCAGGACGGACCCTGGATTAGTATCGGGAACATTGACTGGGACTGACACTGGATCAGGATCGGGAACAGTGACTGGGATAGGCACTGGATCAAGATCAGGAACAGTGACTGTAACTGGTACAGGATCAGGATTGCGAACAGCGGGTGGGACCAGCACTGGATCAGGATCGGGAACAGTGACCTTGACTGACACTGAATCAAGATCTGTAACAGTGACTGGGACTGTCACTGGATCAGAATTGGGAACAGTGATCGGGACTGACATTGGATCAGGTTTGGGAACAGTGACTGAGACTGGCACTGGATTAGGATCAGGAACAGTGACTGATACTGGCACTGGATCAGGATTGGGAACAGTGACCTTGACTGACACTGAA
>NW_025214187.1:13693-24495 GCF_004010195.1 Chiloscyllium plagiosum | reverse complement strand
GGAACATTGACTGGGACTGACACTGGATCAGGATCGGGAACAGTGACTGGGATAAGCACTGGATCAAGAGTAGGAACAGTGACTGATACTGACACTGTATCCGAATTGGGAACAGTGACTGGACTGACACTGGATCAGGATCGGGAACAGTGACTGGGATAAGCACTGGATCAAGAGTAGGAACAGTGACTGATACTGACACTGTATCCGAATTGGGAACAGTGACTGGACTGACACTGGATCAGGATCGGGAACAGTGACTGGGATAAGCACTGGATCAAGAGTAGGAACAGTGACTGATACTGACACTGTATCCGAATTGGGAACAGTGACTGGACTGACACTGGATCAGGATCGGGAACAGTCGCCGGGACTGTCACTAGGTCAGTATCGGGTACGGTGACTGGGCCTGACACTGGCACCGGATCAGGAATAGTGAGTGTGAATGACGCTGGATCAGTATCTGGAATACAGAATGGTACTGGCACTGGAATTCGATCGGAACAGTGACCAGGACTACAATTGATCAGGATCGGGAACAGTGACTGAGACTGACACTGGATCAGAATTGGGAACAGTCACTGGGACTGCCACTGGATCTGGATTGGGAACAGTAACTGGCACTGACACTGGATCAGTAATATTGACTATGACCGACACTGGCACTGGTTCTGGAACAGTGACCAGGATGGACCCTGGATTAGTATCAGGAACATTGACTGGGACTGACACTGGATCAGGATCGGGAACAGTGACTGGGATAAGCACTGGATCAAGAGTAGGAACAGTGACTGATACTGACACTGTATCCGAATTGGGAACAGTGACTGGACTGACACTGGATCAGGATCGGGAAGAGTGATCTTGACTGACACTGAATCAAGATCTGTAACAGTGACTGGGACTGTCACTGGATCAGAATTGGGAACAGTGATCGGGACTGACAGTGGATCAGGATTTTTGAGAGGTGACTGGGATCGGCACTGGATCAAGATCAGGAACAGTGACTGGACTGACATTGGATCAGGTTTGGGAACAGTGACTGAGACTGGCACTGGATTAGGATCAGGAACAGTGACTGATACTGGCACTGGATCAGGATTGGGAACAGTGACTGGGACTGACACTGGATCAGGATCAGGAGAAGTGACTGGGATTGGCACTGGATGAAGATCAGGTACAGTGACTGGGACTGACATTGGATCAGGAAAGGGAACAGTGACTGGGACTGACGTTGGATCATGAACAGGAACAGTGACAAGGGCTGGATCCGGATCATGAGCAGTGACTGGGACTGACACGGGATCAGGATTGGGAACAGTGACCGGGACTGGCACTGGATCAAGACTGCGAAAAGTGACTGGGACTGACACTGGATCAGTATCGGGAACAGTCGCCGGGACTGTCACTAGGTCAGTATCGGGTACGGTGACTGGGCCTGACACTGGCACCGGATCAGGAATAGTGAGTGTGAATGACACTGGATCAGTATCTGGAATACAGAATGGGGCTGGCGCTGGAATTCGATCGGGGACAGTGACCAGGACTCCAATTGATCAGGATCGGGAACAGTGACTGAGACTGACACTGGATCAGAATTGGGAACAGTCACTGGGACTGACACTGGATCAGGATCGGGAACAGTAACTGGCACTGACACTGGATCAGTAATATTGACTATGACCGACACTGGCACTGGATCTGGAACAGTGACCAGGACGGACCCTGGATTAGTATCGGGAACATTGACTGGGACTGACACTGGATCAGGATTGGGAACAGTCGCCGGGACTGTCACTAGGTCAGTATCGGGGTACGGTGACTGGGCCTGACACTGGCACTGGATCAGGAATAGTGAGTGTGAATGACACTGGATCAGTATCTGGAATACAGAATGGGACTGGCACTGGAATTCGATCGGGAACAGTGACCAGGACTACAATTGATCAGGATCGGGAACAGTGACTGAGACTGACACTGGATCAGAATTGGAAAAAGTCACTGGGACCGACATTGGCACTGAATCTGGAACAGTGACCAGGACAGACCCTGCATTAGTATCGGGAACATTGACTGGGACTGACACTGGATCAGGATCAGGAACAGAGACTGGGATAGGCACTGGATCAAGATCAGGAACAGTGACTGGAACTGGTACAGGATCAGGATTGCGAACAGCGGGTGGGACCAGCACTGGATCAGGTTGGGAACAGTGACCTTGACTGACACTGAATCAAGATCTGTAACAGTGACTGGGACTGTCACTGGATCAGAATTGGGAACAGTGATCGGGACTGACAGTGGATCAGGATTGGGAGAGGTGACTGGGATCGGCACTGGATCAAGATCAGGAACAATGACTGGGACTGACATTGGATCAGGAAAGGGAACAGTGACTGGGACTGACGTTGGATCATGAACAGGAACAGTGACAGGGGCTGGATCCGGATCATGAGCAGTGACTGGGACTGACACGGGATCAGGATTGGGAACAGTGACCCGTACTGGCACTGGATCAAGACTGCGAAAAGTGACTGGGACTGACACTGGATCAGTATTGGGAACAGTCGCCGGGACTGTCACTAGGTCAGTATCGGGTACGGATCAAGAATAGTGATTGTGAATGACACTGGATCAGTATCTGGAATACAGAATGGGACAGGCACTGGAATTCGATCGGGGACAGTGACCAGGACTACAATTGATCAGGATCGGGAACAGTGACTGAGACTGACACTGGATCAGAATTGGGAACAGTGACTGGGACTGGCACTGGATAAGTATCTGGAACAGAAACTGGCACTGACACTGGATCACTATCGGGAACAGTAACTGGGACTGACACTGGATCAGTATCAGGAACAGAAACTGGGACTGACACTGGACCAGTATCGGGAACAGTAACTGGCACTGACACTGGATCAGTAATATTGACTGTGACCGACACTGGCACTGGATCTGGAACAGTGACCAGGACGGACCTTGGATTAGTATCGGGAACAATGACTGGGACTGACACTGGATCAGGATCGGGAACAGTGACTGGGATAGGCACTGGATCAAGATCAGGAACAGTGACTGGAACTGGTACAGGATCAGGATTGCGAACAGCGGGTGGGACCAGCACTGGATCAGGATTGGGAACAGTGACCTTGACTGACACTGAATCAAGATCTGTAACAGTGACTGGGACTGTCACTGGATCAGAATCGGGAACAGTGATCGGGACTGACAGTGGATCAGGATTGGGAGAGGTGACTGGGATCGGCACTGGATCAATATCAGTAACAGTGACTGGGACTGACATTGGATCAGGTTTGGGAACCGTGACTGAGACTGGCACTGGATCAGGACTGCAAAAAGTGACTGGGACTGACACTGGATCAGTATCGGGAACAGTCGCCGGGACTGTCACTAGGTCAGTATCGGGTACGGTGACTGGGCCTGACACTGGTACCGGATCAGGAATAGTGAGTGTGAATGACACTGGATCAGTATCTGGAATACAGAATGGGACTGGCACTGGAATTCGATCGGGAACTGTGACCAGGACTTCAATTGATCAGGATCGGGAACAGTGACTGAGACTGACACTGGATCAGAATTGGGAACAGTGACTGGGACTGGCACTGGATCAGTAACTGGAACAGTAACTGGCACTGACACTGGATCACTTTCGGGAACAGTAACTGGGACTGACACTGGATCAGTATCAGGAACAGTAACTGGGACTGACACTGGATCAGTATCAGGAACAGTAACTGGCACTGACACTGGATCAGTAATATTGACTGTGACCGACACTGGCACTGGATCTGGAAGAGTGACCAGGACGGACCCTGGATTAGTATCGGGAACATTGACTGGGACTGACACTGGATCAGGATCGGGAACAGTGACTGGGATAGGCACTGGATCAAGATCAGGAACAGTGACTGGAACTGGTACAGGATCAGGATTGCGATCAGCGGGTGGGACCAGCACTGGATCAGGATCGGGAACAGTGACCTTGACTGACACTGAATCAAGATCTGTAACAGTGACTGGGACTGTCACTGGATCAGAATTGGGAACAGTGATCGGGACTGACATTGGATCAGGTTTGGGAACAGTGACTGAGACTGGCACTGGATTCGGATCAGGAACAGTGACTGATACTGGCACTGGATCAGGATTGGGAACAGTGACTTGGACTGACACTGGATCAGGATCAGGAGACGTGACTGGGATTGACACTGGATCAAGATCATGAACAGTGACTGGGACTGACACTGGATCCGGAAAGGGAACAGTGACTGGGACTGACATTGGATCAGGAAAGGGAACAGTGACTGGGACTGACGTTGGATCATGAATAGGAACAGTGACAGGGGCTGGATCAGGATCATGAGCAGTGACTGGGACTGACACTGGATCAGGACTGCGAAAAGTGACTGGGACTGGCACTGGATCAAGACTGCGAAAAGTGACTGGGACTGACACTGGATCAGTATCGGGAACAGTCGCCGGGACTGTCACTAGGTCAGTATCGGGTACGGTGACTGGGCCTGACACTGGCACCGGATCAGGAATAGTGAGTGTGAATGACACTGGATCAGTATCTGGAATACAGAATGGGACTGGCACAGGAATTCGATCGGGAACAGTGACCAGGACTACAATTGATCAGGATCGGTAACAGTGACTGAGACTGACACTGGATCAGAATTGGGAACAGTCACTGGGACTGACACTGGATCAGGTTTGCGAGCAGTGATTGAGACTTATACAAGATTGGTATCGGTAACAATGATTGGGACAGGAACCAGATCAGGATCTGGAACAGTGACTGGGAATGATACTGGATCAGCACTGGGAACAGTGACTGAGACTGACACTGAATCAGTATCGGGAACAGTAACTGGGACTGACTCTGGATCAGTATCAGGAACAGAAACTGGGACTGTCACTGGATCAGTACCAGGAACAGTAACTGGGACTGTTACTGGATCAGTATCAGGAACAGTAAATGGGACTGACACTGGATCAGTATCGGGTACAGTAACTGGGACTGACACTGGATCAGTATCAAGAACAGAAACTGGGATTGACACTGGAGCAGTATCAGGAACAGTGCCTGGCACTGACATTGGATCAGTATCAGGAACAGTAACTGGGACTGACACTGGAGCAGTATCAGGAACAGTCACTGGGACTGACACTGGATCAGTATCAGGAACAGTAATTGACACTGACACTGGATCAGTATCGGGAACAGTAACTGGGACTGACACTGGATCAGTATCAGGAACAGAAACTGGGACTGACACTGGATCAGTATCAGGAACAGTAACTGGGACTGTCACTGGCACTTGATCAGGAATAGTGACTGAGAATGACACTGGCACTGATTCAGTAATATTGACTGCGACCGACACGGGCACTGGATCTGGAACAGTGACCAGGACTGACACTGGATTAGTATTGAGAACATTGACTGGGACTGACACTGGATCAGTACCAGGAACAGTGACTGGGACTGACACTGGATCAGGTTCATGAACAGTGTCCGTGACTGACACTGGATCAGTATCGGGAACAGTGACAGGGACTGACAGTGGATCAGTATCAGGAACAGTAACTGGGACTGTCAGTGGCACTTGATCAGTAATAGTGACTGAGAATGACACTGGCACTATTTCAGTAATATTGACTGCGACCAACACTGGCACTGGATCTGGAACAATGACCAAGACTGACACTGGATTAGTATTGGGAACATTGACTGGGACTGACACTGGATCAGTACCAGGAACAGTGATCAGGACTGACACAGGATCAGGTTCATGAACAGTGTCCGTGACTGACACTGGATCAGTATCGGGAACAGTGACAGGGACTGACACTGGATCAGTTTGGGAACAGTGACCGGGGCTGACACTGAATCAGGGACAGTGACTGGGAATGACACTGGATCAGTATCGGGAACAGTGACAGGGACTGACACTGGATCAGTATTAGGAACAGTAACTGGGACTGTCACTGGCACTTGATCAGGAATAGTGACTGAGAATGACACTGGCACTGATTCAGTAATATTGACTGCGACCGACACTGGCACTGGATCTGGAACAGTGACCAAGACTGACACTGGATTAGTATTGGGAACATTGACTGGGACTGACACTGGATCAGTACCAGGAACAGTGATCAGGACTGACACAAGATCAGGTTCATGAACAGTGTCCGTGACTGACACTGGATCAGTATTGGGAACAGTGACAGGGACTGACACTGGATCAGTATTGGGAACAGTGACCGGGGCTGACACTGAATCTGGGACAGTGACTGGGACTGACACTGGATCGGTATCGGGAACAGTCTCCGTGACTGACACTGGGTCAGTATCGGGAACTGTGACTGGGACTGACACTGATACTGGATCAGGAACAGTGACTGAGACTGACACTGGATTAGTTTCAGGAACAGTGACAGGGACTGACACTGGATCAAGACACTGACTGGGACTGACACTGGACCAGTATCGGGAACAGTCGCTGGGACTGACACTGGGTCAGTATCGGGAACAGTAACTGGGATTGACACTGGCACTGGATCAGGAATAGTGACTGTGAATGACACTGGATAAGTCTCTGGAATACTGATTGCGAACGGCACTGGAATTCGATCAGGAACAGTGTCCATGAAGACACTTGATCAGGATCGGCAACAGTGACTGAGACTGAGACTGGATCAGGATTGCGAACAGTGACTGAGACTGGCACTGATCAGTATCGGGAACAGTAACTGGGACTGACCCTGGATCAGTTACAGGAACAGTAACTGGCACTGAAACTGGATCAGTATCAGGAACAGTAACTGATACTGACACTGGATCAGTATCAGGAACAGTAACTGGGACTGACACTGGAGCAGTATCGGGAACAGTAACTGGCACGGAAACTGGATCAGTATCAGGAACAGTAACTGATACTGACACTGGATCAGTATCAGGACCAGCAACTGAGACTGACACTGGATCAGTATCGGGAACAGTGACAGGGACTGACACTGGATCAGTATCAGGATCAGTGACTGGGGCTGACACTGCATCAGGGACAGTGACTGGGACTGACACTGGATCAGTATCGGGAACAGTCTCCGGGACTGACACTGGGTCAGTATCGGGAACTGTGACTGCGACTGACACTGGCACTGGATCAGGAATAGTGACTATGAATGACACTGGATCAGTATCTGGAATATTGATTGGGACAGGCACTGGAATTGGATCAGGAACAGTGTCCAGGAAGACACTTGATCCGGATCGGGAACAGTGACTGAGACTGATACAGAATCAGAATTGGGAATAGTAACTGGGACTGACACTCGATTAGGATCCGGTACAGTGACTGGGACTGATATTGGATCAGGATTGGGAACAGTGACTGAGACTGAGACTGGATCAGGATTGGGAACAGTGACCGGGACTGACACTGGATCAGGATTGGGAACAGTGACTGCAACTGACACTGGATCAGTATCTGGAACAGTGACCAGGAATGATACTGGATCAGGATGGGAACAGTGACTGAGACTGATACTGGATCAGGATCGGGTACAGTGACTGGTACTAATACTGGATCAGGATCGGGAACAGTGACCAGGACATGGCACAGGGTCAGGATTTGAAACAGTGACTGAGACTGGGTCAAGATTGGGAACAGTGACCGGGACTGAGACTGGATCAGGTTCAGGAACAGTGACTGGGACTGACACTGTGTCAGTAACGGGAACTGTGACTGACACTGGCACTGGATCAGGAATAGTGACTGTGAATGACACTGGAGCAATATCTGGAATAGTGAATGGGACAGGCACTGGAATTGAATCAGGAACAGTGACCAGGACTACACTTGATCAGGATCGGGAACAGTGACTGAGACTGATACTGGATCAGGATCGGGTACAGTGACTGGGACTAATACTGGATCAGGATCGGGAACAGTGACCAGGACATGGCACTGGATCAGGATTGGAAACAGTGACTGAGACTGGATCAGGATTGGGAACAGTGACCGGGACTGACACTGGATCAGGATCGGGAACAGTGACTGGGACTGACATTGGATCAGGATTGGAAACAGTGACTGAGACTGGATCAGGATTGCGAACAGTGATTGAGACTGGCACAGGATCAGGATCAGGAACAGTGACTGACACTGGCACTGGATCAGGATCGGAAGCAGTGACTGGGACTAGCACTGGATCAGGATCGGGAACAGTGACTGGAACTGACACTGGATCAGGATCGGGAACAGTGACTGAGACTGACACTGGATCAGAATCAGGAACAGGAACAGTGACAGGGACTAGATCAGGATCAGGAGCATTGACTGGGATTGTCACTGGATCAGGAACAGTAAATGGAACTGGTACAGGGTCAGGAACAGGAACAATGTCTGGGACTGGGATTGGATCAAGAACAGTGTATTGGACTGGCACATGATCAGGATCAGGAACAGTGACCAGGACTGATACTGGATCAGGATCGGGAACAGTGACTGAGACTGGCACTGGATCAGGATTAGGAGCAGTGACTGGGACTGGGATTGGAGCAGGAATAGTGCCTGGAACTGACACTGAATAGTGACTGGCACTGGATCAGTCTCTGGAGCAGAGACCAGGACTGATACTGGATCAGGATCGGGAACAGTGACTGGACTGGCACTGGTTCAGGATCGGGAACCGTGACTGAGACTGACACTGGATCAGAATTGGGAACAGTAACTGGGACTGGCACTGGATAAGGATTGGGAACTGTGACTGGGAGTGACACTGGCACTGGATCAGGAATAGTGACTGTGAATGACACTGGATCAGTATCTGGAATACTGAATGGGACCGGCACTGGAATTCGATCAGGAACAGTGTCCAGGAAGACACTTGATCAGGATTGGCAACAGTGACTGAGACTGAGACTGGATCAGAATCGGGAACAGTGATCGGGACTGACAGTGGATCAGGATTGGGAGAGGTGACTGGGATCGGCACCGGATCAAGATCAGGAACAGTGACCGGGACTGACATTGGATCAGGAACAGGAATAGTGACAGGGATTGGATCGGGAGCAGTGACTGGGTCTGATACTGGATCAGGATTGGGAACAGTGACTGGGACCGACACTGGATCAGGAACAGTAAATGCAACTGGTACAGGGTCAGGAACAGGAAGAATGTCTGGGACTGGGATTGGATCAGGAATAGTGTCTGGAACTGACACTCAATAGTGACTGGCACAGGATCAGTATCTGGAGCAGAGACCAGGACTGATACTGGATCAGGATCGGGAACAGTGACTGGACTGGCACTGGATCAGGATTGGAAACAGTGACTGGGGCTAGCACTGGATCAGGATCGGGAACAGTGACTGGGACTGACACTGGATCAGGATCAGGAACAGTGACTGAGACTGACACTGGATCAGGATTGCGAACAGTGACTGAGACTGGCACTGGATCATGATCAGGAACAGTGACTGACACTGGCACTGGATCAGGGTCAGAAACAGTGACTGGGACTGACACTGGATCAGGATCGGGAACAGTGACCGGGACTGATGTTGGATCAGGAACAGGAATAGTGACAGGGAGTGGATGAAGAGCAGTGACTGGGACTGACACTGGATCAGTATTGGGAACAGTAACTGGGACTGATACTGGATCAGGATCGGGAACAGTGACTGAGACTGACACTGGATCAGAATCAGGAACAGGAACAGTGACAGGGACTAGATCAGGATCAGGAGCATTGACTGGGATTGTCACTGGATCAGGATTCAGAACAGTGACCAAGAGATGACACTAGATCAGGATTGTGAACAGTGACTGAGACTGGCACTGGATCAGGATCAGTGACTGGGACTAGCACTGGAGCAGGATTGGGAACAGTGACCAGGACATGGCACTGGATCAGGATTGGAAACAGTGACTGAGACTGGATCAAGATTGGGAACAGTGACTGGGACTGACACTGTGTCAGTATCGGGAACTGTGACTGTGACTGACACTGGCACTGGATCAGGAATAGTGACTGTGAATGACACTGGAGCAGTATCTGGAATAGTGAATGGGACAGGCACTGGAATTGGATCAGGAACAGTGACCAGTACTACACTTGATCAGGATCGGGGACAGTGACTGAGACTGATACTGGATCAGGATTGGAAACAGTGACTGGGACTAGCACTGGATCAGGATCGGGAACAGTGACTGGGACTGATACTGGATCAGGATCAGGAACAGTGACTGACACTGGCACTGGATCAGGATTGGAAACAGTGACTGGGACTGACACTGGATCAGGATCGGGAACAGTGACTGAGACTGACACTGAATCAGGATTGCGAACAGTGACTGAGACTGGCACTGGATCAGGATCAGGAACAGTGACTGACACTGGCACTGGATCAGGATCAGAAACTGTGACTGGGACTGACACTGGATCAGGATCGGGAACAGTGACCGGGACTGATGTTGGATCAGGGACAGGAATAGTGACCGGGAGTGGATGAAGAGCAGTGACTGGGACTGACACTGGATCAGTATTGGGAATAGTAACTGGGACTGACATTGGATCAGGATCGGGAACAGTGACTGAGACTGACACTGGATCAGAATCAGGAACAGGAACAGTGACAGGGACTAGATCAGGATCAGGAGCATTGACTGGGATTGTCACTGGATCAGGATTCAGAACAGTGACCAAGAGATGACACTAGATCAGGATTGTGAACAGTGACTGAGACTGGCACTGGATCAGGAT
>NW_025214187.1:0-2422 GCF_004010195.1 Chiloscyllium plagiosum | reverse complement strand
AGCAATCTCCGACAGGACTGTGGGATATCAATCTCCGACAGGACAGTGGGATATCAATATCCGACAGGACAGTGGGATAGCAATCTCCGGCAGGACAGTGGGATGTCAATGTCCGACAGGACAGTGGGATAGCAATCTCCGGCAGGACAGTGGGATATCAATATTGGACAGGACAGTGGGATAGCAATCTCCGGCTGGACAGTGGGATATCAATATCCGACAGGACAGTGGGACAGCAATCTCCAACTGGACAGTGGGATATCAATCTCCGACAGGACAGTGGGATATAAATCTCCCGTAGGACAGTGGGATAGCAATCTCCGACAGGACAGTGGGACAGCAATCTCCGACAGGACAAATGGGACAGCAATCTCCGACAGGACAGTGGGATATCAATCTCCGACAGGAAAGTGGGATAGCAATCTCCGGCAGGACAGTGGGATAGCAATTTCCAACAGGAAAGTGGGATAGCAATCTCCAGCAGGACATTGGGATATCACTCTCCGACAGGACAGTGGGATAGCAATCTCTGAAAGGACAGTGGGATAGCAATCTCCAGCTGGACAGTGGGATATCAATCTCCGGGACAGTGGGATAGCAATCTCCAGCTGGACAGTGGGATATCAATCTCCGGCAGGACAGTGGGATATCAATCTTCGACAGGATAGTGGGATAGCAATATCCGACAGGACAGTGGGATAGCAATCTCCGACAGGACAGTGGGATAGCAATCTCCAGGACAGTGGGATAACAATCTCCGACAGGACAGTGGGATAGCAATATCCGACAGGACAGTCGGATATCAATCTCCGACAGGACAGTGGGATAGCAATCTCCGACAGGACAGTGGGATAGCAATCTCCAGGACAGTGGGATAACAATCTCCGACAGGACAGTGGGATAGCAATCTCCAGGATAGTGGGATAACAATCTCCGACACGACAGTGGGATCGCAATCTTTGGCAGGACAGTGGGATAGCAATCTCCAGGACAGTGGGATATCACTCTCTGGCAGGACAGTGGGATATCACTCTCCGACAGGACAGTGGGATAGCAATCTCCGACAGAACAGTGGGATTGCTCTCTCCGACAGGACAGTGGGACAGCAATCTCCGACAGGACATTGGGATAGCAAACTCCGGCAGGACAGTGGGATGGCAATCTCCGACAGGACAGTGGGACAGCAATCTCCGACAGGACAGTGGGATATCAATCTCCGGCAGGACAGTGGGATAGCAATCTGCGACAGGACAGTGGGATAGCAATCTCCGACAGGACAGTCGGATATCAATCTCTGGCAGGACAGTGGGATATCAATCTTCGACAGGATAGTGGGATATCAATCTCCGGCAGGATAGTGGGATATCACTCTCCGACAGGACAGCGGGATCACACACTCCGACAGGATAGTGGGATATCAATCTCCGACAGGACAATAGGATATCAATCTCCGGCAGGACAGTGGGATAGCAATCTCTGGCAGGACAGTGGGATATCAATCTCCGACAGGACAGTGGGATATCAATCTCCGGCAGGACATTGGGATATGAATATCCGACAGGACAGTGGGTTATCAATCTCTGACAGGACAGTGGGATATCAATCTCCGACAGGACATTGGGATATCAATCTCCGGCCGAACAGTGGGACAGCAATCTCCGACAGGACAGTGGGATATCAATCTCCGACAGGACAGTGGGTTATTAATCTCCGACAGGACAGTGGGATATCAATCTCCGACAGGACAGTGGGATAGCAATCTCCGACAGGACAGTGGGTTATTAATCTCCGACAGGACAGTGGGTTATTAATCTCCGACAGGACAGTGGGATATCAATCTCCGACAGGACAGTGGAATATCAATCTCCGACAGGACAGTGGAATATCAATCTCTGACAGGACAGTGGGATATCACTCTCCGACAGGACAGTGGGATGTCACTCTCCGACAGGACAGTGGGATAGCAATCTCCAGCAGGACAGTGGGATAGCAATCTCCGACAGTACAGTGGGATAGCAATCTCCGACAGATCTCCGACAGTACAGTGGGATAGCAATCTCCGACAGGACAGTGGGATATCAATCTCCGACAGGATAGTGGGATAGCAATCTCCAGCAGGACAGTGGGATAGCAATCTCCAGCAGAACATTGGGATAGCAATGGAAGGTATTATCAACAGTGCCAGCAAACAACACCTGCTCAGCACTAACCTGCTCAGTGATGCTCAGTTTGAATTCGACCAGGGTCACTCAGCTCCTGACCTCATTATAGCTTTGGCTCAAACATGGACAAAAGAGCTGAATTCCAGAGGGGAATTGGCAATGACTGTCTTTGACATCAAAATCACTTTTAACTGAGTGTAGTATCAAGAAGTCCCTACAAAACTGGAGTCAGTGGGAACCACGGGACAAACTCTCTGCTG
>NW_025214186.1:37501-40091 GCF_004010195.1 Chiloscyllium plagiosum | reverse complement strand
TACCTCACATGTAAGAAACATGCCTGAATGCTTTAAAAAAATAAAGATTTCCACACTGCCATCCTGGCCTTAAACATGGACACCTTCTTAACAAATGGATTAGTGCGGCTTGTGACGACATGAAACCATAGTCTAAATATTAAGACATTTACACCTAATCCAGAGGGAAACTAACTTTACAGCAATGACAATGAGCTGTAGTCACAGGGAGATTTACAGCAATGACAATGAGCTGTAGTCACAGGGAGAAGACAAAAAAGTGATATCCTATTGCTTTCCAGAAGTGATATCCAGAACTGTCTGGAGCTTGACTATTTACTAGAGGCACAGGGCTCTCACGGTGTTGTTATTAGCTCCAACTGTTGCACTTACATACCGGATGCTTCGGACAATATACTTACATCGCGGATAACAGAAACCTGGCGGCCAATATAATCCGGCAGGTGTGTGTAATCCGCTAAATTAGAATGAAAGCAAAGCTCCTTCAACATTACTAGCATGATAGAGACAGCAAGGGTTTAGACAACCTGCGGTGCTCTCTCTTCTACGAGAATATTGGCTCCATCACAAAAAAGCACGCAGGATGCCGACATGATCGGTTTATATAAACAGAAAACATAACTCTTCTCTTTAAATCTGAATGTAAATGTCTCTCTACAATCTCTCCATAAAACAATCTCAGGGCAGGCAAAGCACAGCACGAAATATTGACCAAAGCTGTCTCTGCTATCTCCCTCAGCAAAACTCCCAGGACAGTTACAGAATATCGTGAGACAGAGAGTAAAGCTTACCCTGTACTTTGCTCATCTACCACTCCAGGGACCGGTGCAGCAAATCATTGGGTACGGAATAAAGATCACTCTATCCAAAAAAGGGAAGAAAACTGCACATGCTGAAAATCAGACACAAAGTCAGAAGCTGATCAATCACGCAGGCAGCATGTTGGCTCATTATCTCGCACTGTTCCCTGACAGCGCTCGGGACTTCATTCGATTCAACCTCACATGATTGTGTGAAGTTTGTACATTCGCCCCATGTCTGTGTGGGTGTCCTCCAGCTTCCTTACACAATCCAAAGATGTACAGGTTAGGTGAATTGGCGACGGTTAATTTCACGTTATGTCCAGGGATATAGTTTGCGTGCATTGGGAATGTGTAAATGCAGAGTAATAGGGAAGGGGAATGGGTCTGGGTGGGTTACTCTTTGGAGGGCTGTTTTAGACTTTTTTGGGGCGAATGGCCTTGTTCAACACTGCAGGGATTCTATGATTCCAAGAATCTCATCTGGTCTGCCAGGGACTGTGAAGAGAAATCATAGTAACTGTTTCGAGTCCAGTGACCCCTCTTCAGAACACTTCTGAAGAAAATATTAATTCTGTTTTTCTCTGCACCATGCTGAAAGATCACTGTGGACTGTTTCGATCTATCATTCAAGGAGAAGTAACACAAAAGGTTACATTCGGATTAAAGATCCCCCGACACAGGCCCTTGTCGCATACACAGGCGATGTTCAGCATGCTAGTTAGATTATGATTAAACCACATTTTTACATTGTCTGTAACAAACTCTCCCAGGACATGTACAGCATGGCGTGAGACGTGAAGTGATTATCCTCGGACACTAGCCATTTGTAAATGCATAGAACATATTAAGTATGGAAATATTGATTAAATCAGACCCAATACTGTCCTCATCAAGTACCGAAGGAGAGGTATATCAAAGGTTTCTAAAAAGACTCATATCTCGCTCCACACTGCCACCATCAAACAATCTCAGGACAGATTCAGCACACACCCAGATACAAATTAAAGAATCATATTTCCTATTCCCAGAAAATGTTCCCAGCCGAACGACAGATCTGTTAAGTTATAAACTGAAACTCCACTTACATTGGTTCTTGTCAAAAGACAGGCAATGAGAACCATTGTTGTGACACTAATTCAATGATGTGTTTCAAACCACTCACACCCCCGCATATTATCACCATCAAACATTCCCAGGAAAAGAACAGCCTGGGATTGGATACAGAATGAAGCTGCACCTGTCTCCAATCAAAGACTGATGCGTGCTCGACCCGCCCACTCCACGTTTCTAAATGAATGCCTGCTGGACAGACCCGTTCATGTTCGATGAGAAATGTACTGGTTAGGTCTGCACAATGATCCCCGGTGGACACATTATCTGGTTGCATTGAACAGTGCATTAGTCTAGTCTGTACAGTTCACCATGGTGAACAGATATATCATTAGGGTTTATAACGCCTGGGCTGGTTCTGTCTGGTGGATCCAGAACGTGAGGTAAATAAGTGTTTCTGTTGATTTGGCAATGCATTTAGACATATTTTCATTGCTTTGATTGAACTCGCCCAAGTCTGACTCCTTAACCAATACCGTTCCTCTATCGACATTAATATTTCAGCAACTTGTTCTCCATGAAGAAATTGTCCTATTATAACAGGAATAACTTCCCTGTATCTTTCCCTGATCAGAAGAGCAAAGGGATTAGGAGCAGAAGTAGACCATCCAGCCCTTCGATTCCACTCCGCCATTCAATAAGATTTGAGCTAATCTTTTCGTGGACTCAGCACCACT
>NW_025214186.1:30141-35581 GCF_004010195.1 Chiloscyllium plagiosum | reverse complement strand
TTAATGGCATATTATTAGCGTCGTCCAATGTAAACACGAATTCAAAATACCTGTTCAGTACCTCGGCCGTTTAATTACATAAAATACCTAAATTCTTCTTCTCATCCTCCAAACGACCAAAGTTTACTTCAGCCACTCTTTTTCGTTTAATTCATTTATAGAACTGTTGCTATCTGTCTTCATATTCTGTGCAAGTTTTTTTCATGATGCTCTTTTTTATAGAATCCCATCAATGTGGAAACATGCCCTTTAACCAGACAAGTCACACCGACGCTTTGAAGGGAAACCCATCCAGTCCCCTTTCCCGTACCCTATATTTACGGCTGCCTAATGCACTTAACCTACACATCCCTGAACACGGATGGACAATTTAGTGTGGCCACTTCACCTAACCTGTACATATCTGAACTTTGGAGAAAACCGGAACAACCGGATGAAATCGACGCAGACACGGAGACACTGTGCAAACTCCACGCAGGCAGTCGCCAGATACTGAAATCGAACGTGGCTCTCCAGCAGCAGTGCTACCCACTGAGCTACCGTTCCACTCATTAATCTTACTTTTCTTTATACCACCGTTTGTGACTTTCTGTTGACTTTTAAAACTTCCCAGGCTTCCAGTTTCATTCCGTTTTTGCCTTCCACTTCAATTGGATAGCCTTCTTTATTTCCTTACACACCCATCGCAGATTACCCGTCTTCTTGCAGTCCTTCTGTTACGGTCGTAACAGTCTTCCTGCTTAATTTAATCCGCCATCAGACACACGATTTTGCCCATGCAATAACGTGTGAAAATTCGAGAGGCCAAGAGTTAGTTAACATAATTGTAACAGCTTTATTTCTTAAAGTACAACAGAAAATAATTTGCTAAAAACTGGAAAGTACTCTTTCCTCGACCTATCATTTTTCTTGCCCTTCTACAAAATATTAGTCCGATAAAAAAACCCAATTAATATTTACCAAAATTCAACTTTTCAAAAACCACCCGGACGTCGAATCTTCTTTTCTTCATCACAGCGATTGCTCCGTTACAGGTTACTGATCGATAAGGATACTTTGAAGAGAGCTATTCTCTGGATAGTCTGCAGATGTAATTGGCTTTGGAGTTCTCCTCCAAATGTTCAGTTTTCCCTGATCTTATGCCCGTAAAGCATCAGATTGTATCAGTGGCTTTTGTGGTTGTCAATTCAATCATACACAATTGTATACTCAATTCAGAACTTGGTTGGAGCTTGGCATTTTAGTGTTGTAATGTAAATTGATTAGCCGAATCCGAACCTGTTTAGTCGTTTCCAGGCAACCAGCTGAAGAAGTTGTTCGACAAAATGATGCGTTTTAACTTTTTCAGAAGACTTGGTGCTGCGTCAGGAAGTTCTGCTAGCTTTCAATACTCTTAGAGGGACAGTGCACCCACATCTTCATAAAACTTATTTTTCATGAAATACTTTTGTTGAGCAGTTTTCAGAAATTGCGTTGGAAGTCCTCTACTGCTCCTCAACTGTCCCACCATAAAATCTTCGGTTCCAGTCTACTTTAGCCAGCTCCTCCCTCATTTCATAGTAGTTCCCCTTGGTCATGGTCAGGCCCCGATGTTAAATTTTAAATTTGCACTCTTCATCTGTATTCTAAATTGAACCACACTGTGCTCACACCTTCCAAGAGGATCCCTAACTGTGAGGTAATTAATTATTCCTGTTTCAATACACAGGACCAGATGTCGGACATGGAAATGTGTTGCTGGAGAAGCGCAGCAGGTCAGGCAGCATCTAGGGAACAGGAGAATCGACGTTTCGGGCATTAGCCCTTCTTCAGGACAGCTTGGTCGCTCGTCAGTTCGCTTACACACTATTCAAGAAAAATGTTATCGATACATTCAACGAATTCCTTCTCAAGGCTATCCTGACCGAAATGGTTCGACCCAACCTCCATGTGGATTAAAATCCCCTATGATATTGGCCGTACGATTTTATAGGCATCAGTTATTTCTTTGTTTATTGCCCGCCGCAATGTGATGATATTATGTGGTCTGCATTTTCTACGCCTGTCAGTGAATAGTTTCTCTTAGAATTTCTAATTTTCATCAAATTGGATTCAAACTTATTCTCCATAGAACCTATATTGTCTCCCTGGACATCGCTACATAGAAGAGCTACCTCCCTTACCTTCCTGTCGGTCCTTCTGAATAATCTGATATCCCTGGATATTTAACTCTCAGTCGTGACTATTCAGTAACCATGTCTCCATAATGGCTACCAACTCATGTTCGTTCACGATGATTTGTGATTCTAACTCATCAACCTTGCTACGAATACTCCGAACATTTAGGTAACATGTCTGTCTTACTGACACGATTCACATCTCTAATACCTCCTGTTTGTTTCTTTCATAGTCTGCCTTGACCATAAACCCTCCCCCATACGTGCTAACCTGCTGTTTTTCTTTTTTGTATTTATCATCATATTTCCTGTCGCTTTCCCTTTCCATTTGTCACCGCGCCCCCCACTTGCAAATTAATAGTCCCAGAGAACACCCTTTTTACACTTTTCTCTAAACTACTGGTTCCAGATCGTTCAGGTGGAAACTGTCCCATTGGTACAGATCCACGCGTTTCCAAAAATGATGCCAGTGCTGTATAAAATGGAACCTCTCTTTCACACACCATTTCCTTTGTCATCTGTTCACTTCCTTTTTAAATCCCTTTTCCAACTGCACTTAGCTCAGGCAATATTCCAGAGATTATAATTCTCCAGGTCATGTTCATTAATTTCCTTCCCCGTGCTTGATAATCCCGAAACAGGTCCTCCATCCCAGACTTGCTTATGTTGCTAGTCCCACCGCGGACCACAACAACTGGAACTTGCCCCTCCCGTTCCAATATCCTTTCAAGCCAGTCAGAGTTGTCTGCATCATGGCACCGGGCAAGCAACACATCATGCAAGACTTCTGATCCAGCATACAAAGGATACTAATATCTCCCTAATTATAAAGTCCCCTTGACTACTACTTGTCTTTTTGATTCGCCCCTTTTGAATTGCCTTGCGCACCACAGTGCTGTGGTCAGCTGGCACTTCTTCCCCATAGCCGTTTGATTGATCCATACAGGGAGCAAGAATCGCATAACTGTTGAATCAGGTCAAAAGCTGAGACTCAGGATCGTCCTACCTGCCTCACTTGCCTGTTATCCCTGATCTCGAACTGAATTTCACTTAATTAATCCACCAGGTGTAGCCACCTCCTGAACAAAGCGCCCGAGTAACTCTCCCACTCCTGCATATGCCGCCGTGTTTGCAGCTCAGATTCCGGATCATCAACTCTTATTTTTGTTCGAGGAGGATGGCGGGTTGGAGGCACTATAGGTGTTCAGCACGTTCAGCCACTGTCCAAATATATTCCCGGTAGTTCTTTGGTCCTTGTCCTCCCCTCTCCAGTTGTTCCTGTAAATACGTTAGTGATTCAGCTTCACCGGCTGTTCCTGCTGGGGAAAGAAAAAAGTCCCAGACGCTCAAGGTAAGTTTTCAATCAGTGATTCACCTTCCGGACAACCCCCTAGTCTACGCTCCCCCTTTCCTGCTGCTGAAGCAAAAATCTCTGATTCTCTCTGGTACCCTGCTGCTTTTACGTTTGATTGACTTGTTGGAATTTGTTTACATCAGACGAAAATGTTTTATTGCACAGAAAAAATTGCAATCAGGGTTCTAGCAACAATCTGCAACTTCTTCTCTTTAAATAACATTCCCATCTACTTCCGATTTAAACCTGGAAAGAACAGGAACACTATTGCATTGTTTTGCTATTCAAGCGGCAGTTATTGTAATGACAATCGGAGGACAAGTTTCAAATATTTTAAAGTAGTTTTACCAGTACTTTTCCATTCATATGTATTCTCTATATCAACATTTCGACTGGCAGACATACATTAAGATATGTAAGGGACAGAGGGCTCAGAGAAAAATCAAAGAGGACCAAGAGATATAAAGCAGAAATAATTTTGTGACTTTAGTCTTCGCCAAATCCGAAACGTTTGTACTTCTGTAGATGGGGTATACTACATAGTTCATTGATGCCAATTATTCTATGGAACCCCCTGCTTCCGATCTCTTTAAATAAGTCACATGAATGCTGCGGAACCTAAGTTGCCTTTATTTATCTGGTGACGAAGAAATCATTTAGAGACCAGTTAAAATATGTAGTGAAATATCTAGTTAATAAATGATTCAAGTGATGAACAAATCCAAGTAACTTAGAGACAACATGAAATGCAGCAAATGATGAACGAGGAGTCCACGTGCGGAATGCTCTGAAAGGAAGTGGACGAGCAGCGACATGACAGCCCTCGGTTTCACATGGGCAATAAATTGGTCCATCTGAAGAGCAAATTGTCAGAGAGCGGAAGAGCAATGCCAGTGGAAAGTGCTGTTAGCAATGAGCAGCAGTCAGTAGAAAGCTGAGGAACAGGAAACAAACCAAAAGAGGAATTAGATATGCCAAGAAGAAAAAAAAAATCATCCCAAGCAATCCGGTCTCTGAATGACCAGATACAAAAATAAATAACGTGGAGGAAAGTATTATTGTTCTCTGCAGGCCAGATTGTGAACAGCAACATCAGGCTCTTGTCGAGTCTTCCTGACAGAACTCTCTGAGTGTAAAATAAAATGAAGTTATGCAGAGAACAAATTATGCTGTAAATATTGTGTCTTCTGATTACAAATGTGTGTTTAGCTGAATTCTATCTTTCAGCTTCCCCTGGCCCGATATTCATACCACTCCCTTTCTTTACTTTCTCTTTCGAAGAATCAGCTTCTGTGTTGGCGGGGAATCCAAGGCCCAATCCGAGCACTCAGTGACAGACGGGATTTGAAGCTTGGGAATGGGGTCAGATGTGCAACCTGAGCCAGCATCCTCAGTGCTTCCATGAAAGCGTTTTGTGGCTTTCCCTGTATGCATTGAGCTCAATGGAAACTTACCGGCTGGTGTGATGATGAAATAAATTACAGATTTCAGAGAAATAAGTTAAATATCATGGCTGGTAATAACGCCAGAAGCAATAATAAATCTGACAATCTTGAGTCACTGAGCTGTGTACATTTCTGAACAGATCCCCTCTTCCACATTCAGTTCTTCAGACTAACCAGCTCTTTCTCCTATATTAGAGACTCAATAAAATTAATCTCTTTGAATAATCTTTTTTCTCACCTAGCGATTTTTGAGAATATTTGTTGTTACTTTCGTCTGATGTACTGTCACCTTCAATGGGTCAGCTTTAACTCTATTTAATTTAATAGGATAAAAGTTGTTTTTATGCATTTTTCTAGAGACATGGAGTTGTAAACCATGTAAATAGACCCTGAGTTCCAACCATCCATGTTAAACACGTATCCTCGTCTGATCTCATTCCATTTACCAGCATTTCGCCCATATTCTCAACCTTCCTATTGACATA
>NW_025214186.1:27627-29276 GCF_004010195.1 Chiloscyllium plagiosum | reverse complement strand
GTGAGACTGACAATCCTTGACATCAAGGCTGCATAGACCGAGTATTTGACCAAGGAGTCCAGGCAAAACTAAAATCAATGAGTATAAGATGAAGGTCATACATGACACAAAGGAAAATTGTTGTGGTTGTGGAGGGTCAGTCACCGCAACGCACCACATTTCTGGCTAAGTCCCTCACGGGAATGCCCAACAATCTTCAACTGCTTCATCAATAAGCTTACATTTCTCATAATATCAGAAGTGGGGATCTTCACCGATAGTTGTAATTTTCAGCACCATGTGCGACTCCTCATATACTGAATCAATCGTGCTCAAAGGCAATACGATCTGGACAATATCTAGCCTTGGCCCACAAGTGGCAAGTAACATTTGCAAAACGCAAATGCCCGACAATAATAATCACTAATAAGAGACAATATAACCGCCGCCCCTTTATATTCAAGAGTATTGCCATCAACGTATCCTCCTTTGTTAACATCTTTGAGATTACCATTGGCCAGAAATTCAAGTGAACTTACCACATAAACACTGTGGCTGCAAGAGCAGGTCACAGACAAGAGATACTGCGATGAGCACCTCACCTCATCACACCCCATAGTCTCTCCACCATATACAAAAGACAAATCAGGAGCGTGATGGAATATTCCTCACTTGCCTGGATGCTTGCAGCTTCGACAACACTAAAGAAGCTTGACACCATCCAGTACAAAGCACTCTGCTTGATTAGTACGAAATCTACAAGCAGTCAATCGTCCACTACTGGAACACAGTAGTAACAGTGTGTACTATCTGCAAGATGCACCGATCAAATTCACGAAATAACATTAGACAGCACTTGCCAAAACCACGACCAGTTCCACCGAGAAGGACAAAGGCAGTGGGTACTTAGGCAAGCTCCCCACCTAGCCATTTACCACCATTACTTGGAAGCATACCACAGCTACTTCACAGTCTTTGGATAAAATGATGACTTCTTCCAGCAAATGGACCGCAGTGATTCAAGAAGGCACCTCACCACCACCTTCTCAAGGGCAAATATGGATGAACTATCAATGCTGGACAGCCCATGACGCTCCAGTCCCACAAATGAATATTAAAAAATAATACTACCTGAAACCTTTGTAATGTAACCATTCTGCTTTCCTGTCGCAGAGAGACCAAAACCTCTTCCGTGCGGAAACAGGCACTTCGGCTGAACAAGTCCACAACTGCACTCCTTCGAGTAACCCACCCACACCGATTCTCCTACTACACTATATTTACCCCAGACTAATGCACTTCCACATCGCTGAGCATTATGGGCAAATTATCGAGACTAATTCACCTAACATGCGCACCTTGTGATTGTAGGAGTAAATCTATATAGACACGAGTGGAATGCACAAGCTCCAAACAGACAGTCGCCTGAGGGCGGGACGAACCCGTTTTGCTGTCACTGTGCTAACCACTGAGCCACTTTAACATCTGTCTTCACATTTTCGCGTTGGTTTCCTCCATCAGCCAGAAGATGTGCAAGTTATGTGCATTGGCCATGCAAAATTGTTGCTCGTGTCCAGAGGTGTGCAGGCTAAATGTGTGTGCCATAGGTAAGATTAGGTAGAGGGGTGTGATCCACTTCCATGGTTTGGTGTGGACTCATTGGGCTGAAT